>NC_039246.1:15519475-15791231 GCF_003368295.1 Carassius auratus
TATGCTATACTCCTTTTAGATATGAATTTGTATGCTTATGCTCACACTTCTCTTTCTACCTTCATTCCCTCTCCCATCGTTTAATGGATTGCAACTCAAAGTAATGTTTGGTTGGATATATATGGTTGGTGCTCAGGTGGAATAAAATTTGGTTATAATAATATAATTATTTTTTTTTAATTGCAAAAGGTTTTTGGGCCTGTCAATTGATCTAAAAAAAAAACATTCTGATATGCTCAATTATTAAACTAATAGCAATTATATATATGAGAACTGTTAATATGAGTAATATTTTCTCACTAATATTCCACTTGTGCAATTGTGATTGTGGTTTCACTGTTATAGTAGACTTTTCAATAATCCCAGCTCATATAGACAAGAATGACAGCCAGAGATCATACTGATAATTGTGCTTGTTCAATTAATTATTCTGAGGCGGAGGAGATGGAAACACTAAATCTAATATCAGCTGCCCATGTTCACTTTTTCCCACCCGCTAGTGTTTACATCATTAGTGGCTGTTTTAAAAATGCAATTTCTAATTCAGCATAATTAAGATGGTCATTTAGCAGGCAGAACTGAATAAATGTTTGTGAAGAAAATTGTAGACTTCTTGCTAATGCTTATTAATGAGACCAGTGGGGTGCATGAACAAGTTTCATGAAATGGTACCTTCAGTACAATTCCCAAACAGGAGGATGCTGGTGGGTATATATCCCCTTAGTAGGTTCAAACTAAAGAGATTTCACTTTATTAAGCTTTACTAAGATGCAATTGTTTATCTGTTGGAGAATTTATTCCAGCAGAATTATAAAAGGATGAGTGTTACTTTTGTTGATGCACCAATGGCCATTCATTCATTCACTGCCATTAAAATCAGTGGGTCAGACAGAGCCATGGAGTAGTAAAAAAAACAGATTCTTTTTCTCCATTCTTCTCCTCCCTCCTCTCTTTAGAATGATTAAAAAGCAGTAGATCTGGCTTTCTCACAGCAGCAGAATCCGGTTTTCAGTCTTGTTTTAGAATTTCTAATGGTGCTTTCCACAGTTGAGATAGAAGCTGAATCAAACCATTCTTTTTCCAAGGGTCAGTGAAAGGAAATACTGAATACCTAAAAATTATTAATTGAGTCTTCTGTCAGCCTCCAGAGAACAAGCTAAATGTGCTCTGTTATGTAATATTTGTAGATTTTTTTTTAATTTGAGACCAATCTTAAATCTTTGATATTTGTGTAATGTTAAATACTTAAACAGACAAATATTAAAATAAAATTGATGAAACCATAAGGGTTGAGTGATATTTTGGACTATCGTCTCTTTTGCGGTTACATGCTCATGTGATGTTGATGTTACATCATCATGAAAATTTATAATTTGCATGCGTTGTAGCATTGCAGTTTAAAAACAAGTTATTCTAATCTAAACCATTGGAATGCAATCAGCAGTGAAAGAGTACTCATTTTGATATGTGCACTTGCGGAGCACTGTCAGAGAGGCGGGTGCATGTGCTGCTCATAGTGAGAAAGTATTGAATAGTTTTGTAATTTTTTTGTCCTTTTTTTTTCTTTGTAATTAGTTTATTTTTACTAAATTGCTGACTGATTTACTTGTCTTAAGTGAGCTTGAGTTTTTTTAAGCTAGTATTAGTTTTTTGAGATTATTGAAAGTGGTGACAAGAATTATACAATTTCTATGGTATCAAAAATTTGGATTTCATAAAGACCTTATTTAAAGCAAAAATAACTATGTATATAGTAATAACATTTATAACATATATAACATTATACCATTACCATGACATAACCTATAACATTACCATGACATAAAATTACTCCTATCGTCAACCCCTAGATGAATCTCTGTAAAACTTATTCATTTTTGAGAGTAAATATGAGTAACCTGTGCTTTTTTCCCCCATTTATGATTTTCCAGTAACTCTAAGATACAGGATACAAGTGATGTGTCATCTAAAGGTTTCAGATCTAATCGTTTCTTCCCACCAGAGCTGCTCCGATCAATTTTGTGGTTGAGGCGCAACTCAAATGCAGTGCTTTTAGTGCTTTTTCATTTTTTAAAGAAAGAGTATACTTTACTGAGTTTACAGATTTCACATTGATTTGATCATTTATTAAAATATGCTAATTGTGATAAGACTTTATGGTGTTATGAAAGACATCATCTTTGATATTTAATCCCTATCATTATGATCACAGGCATTATAAATGGCTTGTCAGACTTCAGCCAATCGTTCAGAGTTGCACCTGACTGCTGTTATGTTCAGGCAATTTGAGTGTCACATCTGTTACTAAATATGAATGTCAATCCCAAACATTGACTTTGTGGATCTAGCTCTTTTAATTCTTTTGGTTTAGGTTTAGTCAGTTATGTGTCTGAAAGAAAAATCTGATGACCCGTAGTCCTCATTTACTGTATTAAAGGGCAATATTAAATGCTTATGATCATTATTCATTGAGACAAGGAGTAATAATCACTGCATACAATCAGTTAGCTGCAAATAAAATTTTCAATTTTGTTCATAGTGGTGATGAATTATGCGTAGATGATTTATTTTCTACCATTAAAGCGTTTGTGATTGCCTTCTGGCCATGAGAGAGAGGGAGCCTCTTGGAGTTTACAGAGTATTAAACTTCATTACAAAGCGTGTAACATCACCTCATGGGCTGCGAGTCGCAAATGAAGCACTCATTATAGACTCAGTGGTTTTTAATGGAGGGTTAACAGACCCCATGCAATGACGGTTGGTTTTATGTAGTTACAAACCAGTCATCTTGAGCTTGTGGATGCATCCAAGTTGATTGAAATGAAATGCAACTGGAGTGAATGAATAAAGACCAAATGTTAAATTTTAGAATGAACTATCAGTTTAAACACAAGCTTAGTGTTAGCTGGGTTTCAGAGACAACCATACAAACGCCAATCGTCAGGCATGGTTAAAGTAATTTCCGCCTGCACTCTCTAAATGTATCACTAACTCAGATTTGCACTTCACTTCAGTTTTGTCATGTAATACCTTAATACATGTCGTGTCATACCTGAATATTATGGGTTTCTGTGCTTCGCTGAGTATGTAAAAGAGTGAGAGGAAATATGGGGAGTCATTTGGCAATTTTTGTCACTTGTGGGAAAGGAGGGTTTGATTTTGTACTATTACATAGTAATTCAATGAAACAGCAGTGGCTCGAAAAGTGATTATAATAATGAAATACCCATAACTTAATCTTTTCAATGTGTTCAGGTGTGTAGGAGTTTCTGTGAAGCACCTAATAAAGATTTAAATATTTGTTTAGGGTTCTATGTACACTCATTGTCAGTGGTTTTAATGGCATTTAAAGATAAGAATTTTGATTATAATTCCTGGAAATGATGTTTAAAGTTTGCTTTTTATTTGCAATTTCAATGCTGCAGGAATCCAGAGGTTTAGGGTTGTACTCAGTGTTGGGTATTGCTGCCAGCCTTATTGCATTAAACATTAGGCATTGAATATACAAAATCTTAACAAAATGTAAACGTAAAATATAAATTTAAACTAATAAAATGCAGCAGAAATTACTAGTAGTGATTGAACTGCTTGCAAAGATATAAATGAAAATGTTTTAATTGGTAACAGGGTTGATGTTGAATTATAGCTCAATTGCAATTATGATCTTCCTGTTTTTTAGAATAAATATAGCCTAATTGAAATCACAGTGTAAAGCAACCCAAAATAACACTATCACTGTTATGACTGTACTTGTTTAATATGTTATCAATGACATTTAAAAGGTGCTTTTTGAGATGCCAGAGAGTGTTTTTTTAAAGGTGGAAACCCCAGTAGAAATTATTTTTGTTTGCAAACATCTTTTCTTTTTTCTTTTATTCTGGTAATGGTTTTACTCAGAACCAGCTGTTATTATCATAAGTACATATTACTATGTTTAGACCTTAGTTAACTGTTAACTTCCCTGTTGGAGCTAGCTTAGCACTTATTGCACATTCAAAAAAAAAAAAAAGTCCTTATGTGGGTGATGCAAGTTTGCATCTGGCTTACTGTTCTTTTTTGGTCCTGTTCCTTTCATCTTTTTCCTTTTTGTACCTGTCCTCTTACTACTCTATTCCTTTCAATAAAAAGGGGCAAAAAAAGGTAAAAAAGAAATGCATTCCCCAAAATTTTCAACTCAAATCCATATAGGTTTTTTAAACTGAACAGCACAAACTACCATGAAACCCAATGTTCAGAATTCTGATCTAAACATCCATGTGAGGTTAAAATTTGGTTTGTAAGTCTGGATTCCAACAAGCATTTCATCATTTTGAAATACAGAGCGTGAAATTTGGCCTGGAATGTGTCTACATCTACATTTATTTTGCTATATGAGGAAAGAGTGAGTGAAAATGTGACGTAGTTTGGATACAGTGTATGCATGAATGCTAAATATTTTGTTACTTTATCTCACATGCCTTATTTGAGTCAGATGTCCTGATGGATGTGAGCAGAAGTAAAATTTCCACACTGTCTTTCCACACTGAGAGCTACTCTTTGAGAGTCTCATTCCATCATAAAAGTGAAAGTGACGACAATTTACAAATTATTTATACCATGAACAAACACAGATTTAATCACTTTTTCATATTTAAAAAATACATTTAGGCAAGTTATGTTATTAATAACCTGACAATATTCTTTTTCTGGTGCTGAGGTGGTGTGCAGTGACTGGTGGGCGATATTCCCTGTCCTCTTCCTGGGAATTTTTTCATATATATTCTCCTTACATACACACTTTCACTTAATAAGGTATAATACTCTGTGAAATCCACTTTGCGATGCACCCCATGTTTAATGTGGTCCACTTTGAGAACTTTGAAATATATTCTACAGTTTTATAGTAACAGATAGTGAAATCTTCATGCAGACAGGAGGTCACAGAGGTTGATAAAGCAATCAGTCACTTCCACAATTGAGCACGAGGCTTGGGATTAATGAAGGCTTCTATGCCATTTGTAATTCCTTTGCTTAGTATTCTGCGGCCTCAGTAATGGATTCTAATTTGCTCTTTTTGTCACAGAGAATAATTTACATCCCGCAATGCAGTGTTGCAATCTGGAGCACATGCACCACTCTGGATGGCTCTCATTAGGGCTAATAATCACACCCATGAATGTCCAACTGGTGCATAAAATTCTCTCTGGCGATGACGACATCTTGATGTGCCCTGCATTGGAAATGTATTAAGTGTCGTCAGCGATTTGAGTGCTTTACTGTTCCAAGCCTCCAGGTTCTAAAGTGATGGATGAGAGCCCTTGAAATAGCAGTAATGTGTAGATAGCAGCTGATGACTTTGAGATAAATTAAATGAAATTTATATTTGAGGTGCTCACACATCATGAAATCTCGAGGAAATTTTGCCGAAATGTTGTCTATGTTAGAGCTGTCTTGATCATGACATTTTATTTAATTTAATTTTTAAATCCTTAATGCAGATGTTAACTTTAAGCATTTGTCTTTTTCGTTCAGTTTAGTTTGTTTACCTTTTCTTATATTCTAAATTATAATTAAGCATGGATGTGGGATTACAGTGCTATTATCTGGAGTTGAAATCATTGTTGTGAACCAGCCAGGATGGGAATATGTTTTCTTAGTCTTATGGTTTATGACAAGTGCTTGTCAAATGTAGTTTATGTGAGGATATCAAGTGAGGGTCATAGCCTGTCTGACTGCAGCTCTCACAGAGCTGATTGCTCATGTCTCTTTTTATAACTTCCTATCTGTTTTAATTAGTTGGTTTCAAAGACCTGTTTTAAAGCCTCTGATCTTTTGCGTTCAGACACATCAGAGGCTATAGTCTTAATCTTTCCCAATACACCATTTTAGCATGAACCACAGAGGACTGTTTTGAGCTTTTAAAGTTGATTTCCATCCATTGCGCTTTACATTTTAATTTCCTCTTTATATGTAAGATAGATTGTGATATGGCTACTTTTACCCATGTATATAGCATGTATTTTATTTTTTTTTGTGAATCCCTATACATTTTTATTGAAGATGAGTAAATATTTGTGCTGTTTGTTTTAGGAGAAATTAGTAGCAAGTACATTGCATTTAGTGTTTAGCATTTTATGCGAAGCATATGAAACTAGACGTGTTCATCATATGCCGGATAAAATATTTATCTCAGAATTTGTCAAGATTGAAATCATAGTGATCTGTAACTTAAAATAAACAAATGCTGCTTCTGTATTGACTTCATTTTTCAGTGACATCAGAAAATGGAACCAGTGGATTTGGTAAAGTTTGTGTAAGACTTTGTGTTAATAGTTGATTTCTTCCTCTTCCTTTTATTACAATTATGAAAATATATGTTAAATTACAGAGCAATTGATCAAAAAATATCCATTCAATTCATATTAACACTCATGCAAGCTAACTCTGAAACCCACACTAAGCAACTTCCATCCTGTTAATGTTCCTGCTGTTGTGTAAATCATCAAATTGTAATGAATAATTTAAGTGGTTGAGCTCAACCAAAGTACCGGTATATTTTGAAAAGTCTTTTTTATTCTTTATAGCAATACTTTAAATTTAGTTTATTTTTATTTTTTTTTTTAGAAGTTACGGACCTCAAAAGTAACTGCATAATAGGATTCCCATCTGCAAATTTAAGTCCCTGAAGTGTAAATGATTCATGTGTAAATTAATCATTTGAAGATTATTAATCTCTGAACATATTTTCAGGAACGCGGAGGACAGAAAGATTAATTTATTCTCAGATCACAGTATAATGGGTGAGAAGGGTTTCTTTGCTGGTTTGAAATATTGTGCTACACACTGGGAAACTGTGAAACATTGCCAGCTTTGTGTTCTGTCTGAATGTGGCACAATTTTCAGACAGGAAGTGCAGACGCTGGTTCAGTCCTCTCTTGACAGCTCTATCTCTTCGACAGAGAGGAAGGGCTGGGAATACCTGCTTGCCGGATAACAGCAATTTCTGACTGTCACCGAGCCCAATCTGTGCACCCACAGTGCTCTAAACCAACAGCTTTAGCTGGATGTCATCTGTGTGTTGAACTGGGTCAGAACAAGTCTAGTGCAGAACTTCGTGTTTTCCTCCATTTCTAGGGGCGGACATCAGCCCCGCAGCGATGAATTATGCAGAGGGTCATTTCAGAAGAGAAGTCATTCTTCTTTCTGAAGGCAGTCTGTTTGTGGAAAATGGTTTGGTGGATTGCTGCTGTAGATCTGCTACATCAGCAGCTAACCAGAATAAAAGAATACATCCTCATGTTGGTTTAAACTAGTCTGTCAGTAGAGCCATAATTGTGAAAGTTTTTTTTTATATTATTTTATACGTAACTTAGTAACTTTATATGTGCATCAATTCAATGCAAACTCATATCAACCATTCTAAGGGACTGGAGATCTAAGTAAAGTATTTGGAGTGGATCAAACAAGTTCTAAGTTGTGCTAAGACAAGAACAAATTTTAGTTTTAGGACAACTTTGTTTATTCATTTGTGTGTAAATGGTCATTTTGTAAATCATTAATTCATTCACGCGTATATGATCAAATTGTAGCTCATTCGTTTAATTTATTCATGTGTAAATTATTGAATTGTCATCCATTCATCCAAATTATCATATTGTAAATCGTTCATTAATTCATTAATTCGTTTGTGTGTAAATTATTAAATTGTAATGATTTAATTCATGTTTAAATGATCAAACTGTAATTCTTTCATTAAATTTATTAATGTGTAAATGATCGGATTGTCATTCATTCATTCACATTATTATATTGTAAATCGTTCATTCAGTCATTCATGTGTAAATGATCAAATTGTGATTCATTCATTCATGTAGAAATTATTTTGAATACATTATATAGATACATTTTTAAAAATACATTTCAACATTAGTGAATAGTTATAGGATGTTTTGTTTTCTTAATTCAGCATAGATTCATTAGGGAAAGCCATTACATATTTTATTAACCAAGATGGCTGCTCACGACACTGCCTGGCATTAAAGACACTAGTTTCAGTCCATATTCCGTGTCCATAAGAATGAGCAGCAATCATTCCTTTTTATAAATGTCTCTAGAGGCTGACCATTAGCTATTTTGCCATACATTGCATGTTTCCAGATAATGAGAAAACGATCAGTTTAGCTTTTATAACAAGGAATATAATGATAATGTGATAGTATTATGATCTGCCTTACTCCACAGACATTGGGAATACGACACTAGCTGGTTAGTTTCAAGATGACACTCGTGTAGGATGAATGGCACCAGAGAAAAATCAAGCTCTCCTTGAACCATTGGAATGATGAGTCACCTTTGCAAAACTCTGGTATCCTCATACTTTTCAACCTGTGGAAATATTTCTTCTAGTCTTTAATATGTATGTGTGTGTGTGTGTGTGTGTGTGTTGTATGCTGCTGTCATGGATGATGAATGGTGTTTTTGCGAGTTGGCGCAGTGAAGAAATGTGCTGCATAACTGTTGGGGCCGGATCAACAGGAAACCAATAGGGTTGGCTGTTGAAAAACCAGCAAGTTTTCTTTAAACTCTGTTTAAAAGGCATAGGGAGTAGTGTGCCAAAGCATGACCACTCTCTGACTCAATCTTGCATGTTTGTTTTGGGATTGGCATGTTGATTTTTCTGTAAACCGAAATGTCCCATATGGGATTAATAAAGAATTTGTCCATCCATCCGTATCGCAGAAATGTTTGGAAAGAATGATTGACATAGGAATATTTGTCAACCCCAAGACATCATCTTCACTTTTCCAGTCTCTGCCCGTCTTCCCTTCTGGCTCAGTTTGCATTTTTTGAAGTTAAGTGCTATTTCGCTCCACTCTGACTTCAGTCTTGATACAAAATAATGATCTTAAACTACACCGACAATGAACAGTTTGGGCCCTCAGGATGCACCTTCATCCGGCACTCTGAGTGCGCTCCGCATCCCATTTAATTTTCGATCTGCATCATTGCGGACAGGTTGCAGTAATAATCATGATGTCTCTTCTCACATTATTGTGCCAGCATTCACCAATTATTTTCATCCCGCGGCCCCCTCTTTTCTCTGCCACTGAGCTGGGTATAGCACCTTTGATTCTTTGAGGTGTTCATTATTTTGAACATATTTCAGGGGGGCAATTCAGAAAGCAGAGTGTTGTATCAGACACTCAAATCTCTAGTGACCTTCTCGTGTTAAAAAAATCTACACGTAAAAAGGCAGCTCAAGTGTGTTACTGAGTGTGTTAAAAATGTAAAAGATTGGATGACAAATAATTTTCTCCAATTAAATTCAGATAAGACAGAGATACTAATTATTGGACCAAAAAACACTACACAGAATCTTGTAGATTACAATCTGCAACTAGACGGATGTACTGTTACTTCCTCTACAGTCAGAAATCTGGGTGTTATATTAGACAGCAATTTGTCTTTTGAAAATCATATTTCCAATGTTACAAAAACTGCATTCTTCCATCTTAGAAACATTGCCAAGCTACGAAACATGTTATCTGTTTCTGATGCAGAAAAGCTAGTTCATGCATTCATGACCTCTAGACTGGACTATTGTAATGCACTTCTAGGTGGTTGTCCTACTTCGTCAATAAACAAGCTACAGGTAGTCCAAAATGCAGCAGCTAGAGTCCTTACCAGGTCAAGAAAATATGATCATACTACCCCAATTTTACAGTCTCTGCACTGGCTACCTATTAAGTTCCGTATCAGTTACAAATTATCATTACTTACCTATAAGGCCCTAAATGGTTTAGCTCCTGCGTACCTAACTAGCCTTCTACCACGCTACAACCCATCACGCACCCTAAGGTCACAAAACGCTGGACTTTTGGTCGTTCCTAGGATAGCAAAGTCCACTAAAGGAGGTAGAGCTTTCTCACATTTGGCTCCCAAACTCTGGAATAGCCTTCCTGATAATGTTCGGGGTTCAGACACACTGTCTCTGTTTAAATCTAGATTAAAAACACATCTCTTTCGCCAAGCATTCGAATAATGTATCTTTTTAATTGTGAGTGTAGTTGCATCTGATCAAAGGTGCATTTTTATTCATTACCTTAGGTTAAACTAATCTTACTTTGATGGATCAGCAGCTATGCTAATGATGTCTGTTTCTATGTTTCGCCACGGGATTTACATCCCGTGGTAACTAGGATTTACACAAGCTCCAGTCTGGATCCAGAACACCTGAGAAGAGATGATGCTGACCCTCAGAGGACCTCAGATGATGCTAACCCTGAATCAACAAACAGAACTAACAATTATTGCTAAATGTGTGACTGAATCATATAATAACTTAATTAATAATATTGATAGTTCATCGTCTAGCTGACTACGTCTTGTATTATTATTATTTTATTTTTATTTATTTTTTCTAAAATCCTGTCAAATGTGCACAAACTACTAGCTACTACTAAATATTGTAGAAACATAATTTTCTGTAAAGTTGCTTTGTAACGATTTGTTTTGTAAAAAGCGCTATACAAAAAAAAAAAAAAAAAAAAAAAAAAAAAAATACTAGTTGAGCCAACCTCATGACCTCCGATAATGTCACTCAAGCTAATTGTTGCCGAGTGTATTTGCATCTTTCTTGTTTGTTGGTGCCTGAGATTTTGGCACAGCCATGTTGCAACAAGGCAATCTCAGTATACTTATTTAATGCCAACTTCTGAAGATATCATCATTTATGGCTCTTGTGGCAGTTCTTTTATAGCTCTTTCCCTCTTTCCACTGGTGGGACTCTGCTGAATAGGTGAGACAAAACTGAGGTGGAAGAATGAGGTTGCTAATTACTATTCAAATTAATTAGTGCCTTTTTAAAAGGGAGATTAGAGTAGAATGAGTGCTTCCTGTGAGTGAGGGAAAGCTGATAAGGAGTCACATGACTGCAGCAGAGTAACAGCTGTTTTTATGTTTGGAAGAACAGTTATTATTTCTACATAATTTATGATGATAAAGTGATATTATGCAATATGTAGCAGAGCCATAATTGATAAACCTCAGCAATACAATGCTATGAATTGGAACCTGCAGTTGTCAGGTTGGCTGATCGGTTCAAAGATTCAGAGATAAAGTAGTAAATCTAATGAAATAATGACTTCTTATAATGTAATTTCATATTTACATTATATTAATAATGCTAATGAACCTGGAAATAATGATCTCAAACCTTTGAACCCCACTGTACATTTGTTTGTGGCTGAAAGTTTGAAGCCATTTCATTTATTTATGAAGCAAGCAGTTCCTCAGTGTCTTAGTAATTAAGTACACATTGAGGGCTCCGTTGAGATTTTCTATGATTGGAGAGGCCCAGGACAACACCTGATGGTAGATCGCACTGCTTGGAAAAAATTAGACAGGAAACACACAAGCAAAGGAGAGGTGTGTCATTTCCTGACTTCACTGCCTCGCCAACTATCAGCCTTCAGCTTCTACCCTATGAGTCAAAGCTGCAAATCTCTGCAGATTCCCTTTCGTTTGAGTGCAACTCATCCAGAAAAATCATGAGCAGATTGTTTAAACCTCCGTAAGGAGTAAGAGAAATCAGTAGGAATTTCAGGTAGAAAAAGTTGGCTAAGCCACATATTTAAATTCCCTGTGAAATGACAGTGTGCACGTTGGACTGAATATAGGCACACTCTTATGCTGTAATGCCAGTATATAGGCCTGCAGGAATCGGTACTCCCAGAATTGAACAGAAAACTGATTTCCACAGAATTCAAATACTAGTATATGACACCATATTCATTTATAACTTGCCATTTCATACCTTGATTTACTCTATAATAGAATATATTTCTGGATATTTTAAGGAAAAATGGGCAGGAATAAGTGGGACTGTTAAAAAAAAAAATCATCATTCTATACTAAATGGAGCAAGATTATGTATATATGTGAAATTTGTAGCATGTGAAGAAGAGCAAGTACAAATTGTATTTGGCTAAATTAATAATGCTTTCCTCTAAGAACTTCGTATTCTCAGCTGATTTTTTTTCCTTTAATTTTTATTTGTTTATCCATGATTGTGTCACACAATTTTCCCCTGCAGTTAGTGTAAATGTGGAAAAAAGTTTGCCGATTTCATGTAATGGTGCCAATATATTTTGTAATGCCCTGTTGCTGTTCTTAAGTAGTATATTTCTGAATATAGATCTGAGATCTGAGGATGTGTGGACAGCATCATTCCTTATTGATTGAATGTCTGTGATACACTACTACCTTCTTGCTCCTCTTCTCTAGTTCTTTGCCACAAAAATCGTTAGGAATGCTATGGGCTGTGTGAATGCAGTAGTTATTCATGTTCTTCAGGGAAAAGCCAAACAAGCATCAGCTCGTCAGGTGTGAAATGATTGGATGTTTTCATTGCATTGAATAAGGTGAGATGAGGCATGGAAATCCCATTGTAAATTGACTCTCTGTAGGTAAATTCCCCTCATTGGTTTTAGATAAAGCATTAGAGAATAAATCGAGTCAGTGCCCCTGGACGTGATGAATCGGGTGGCAATGTTAATAGACTGTCACCTTTTCATCTTGATGGCCGTATTTCACTAACCTGACAGCCAGCTGGAAGATTGAATGCCGTGTTTTACTCAAGAAAGATTGTAGCTGCTTTAGCAGCTGATGTTGTCTCTCTATAAGTGAAAGATTTATATCTGTTCTTCTCTAAACTGTGTAATGTATGTGTTTGGATTCTGCCGTCACTCAGTACCCCTTAATGGACATCTTCTGTACTGCAAAGTGCAAACCTCGGCTGTATGTTAACAT
This sequence comes from Carassius auratus, assembly GCF_003368295.1. NCBI lineage: Eukaryota > Metazoa > Chordata > Actinopteri > Cypriniformes > Cyprinidae > Carassius > Carassius auratus. The sequence continues at coordinate 15,532,265 of NC_039246.1, forward strand.
TAAATGTAAAATTGTCTGTTTCACTAGCTTGTTCATTTCTGTGACCTAAAGAATACAGTGAGAATCTCTTGTCACAGCACACAAGATGTTCCTAGTGTTCTGCCCAATTATAGTTAAGAATTTGATGTGTACTATTCATTTGATTAGGTGTTAAATATGGAAAAAAATTACTTGGTGCCACTTTTAACTTTGTAAACCGGAGTATTTTTAGCTTTAATATTCCACTCTTCCTCGTGTGTGAGAGAGATGGTCTCTTAAATATGAAAAGTTGCATATTGGCCTGCTTTCCACTTTATTTTATGCATTTGTGCACAAAAGAAGAAAAGACGTCCTGCAAATGAAGCAAAGGCAATGTTAAATCGGTTCAATTTGCTTTGCCTAGGTTCAGTTAGATCATGACTTAAACGTTTTAAAGCTGTTCTGTTGTTTTTCTCATGCTGCATCTCGAGTCAAGTTTAATGTTATTTATTAGGAGTGTTATTTTGGAAAAGGCAGAGTTCAGAAGCTTCCCGTCAGACCGTTAGCATGGCGAAATGGTCTGAATCATGTGGGGCTATTTTTGCAGTCAATGACAAATTGCTCTCTGCCGTTCATTGACTGACATCATCATCACTTTGAGACACCAGGCAATTTGTGTTTGTCAGCCTGAGCTTAATTTGCGATGTACCCAATCTTTTTCACCTAGCTTTAGTCTGACCCCCTAATGTATTTTAGGTTGTTTGTTGGGCCCAGTGATACAGTGGGCAGCGAATCTTTCCTCATTCCCACTGTCAGAACGGACATGTCCAACAGCTGCATGACCGGCACAGCATCAATTTCACATGCAGAAGTTAAGTTCCCTTTCTACCCTCCCACTCTTCCTGTTCCAGCTGGGCGGCTGGCGCCTGCTAAGGGAATACCAATACTTTCTGAATCAGCGGTGCCTTCTATATGAAGCAAGCGAGTGAATAATGTAATGGTGTGTCTCTTATTTTATTCTCTCTCCTCACCATCTGTTTATTTTTAAAGCTTCCCTCCACTGATGTGGAAATAGAGTTTGGTAGATGGGAAGGGGGAAGGCCATCCCTGCCCTGGGCTTTTGTCTAGAAACGTGTCTTGGGACGGTCACTGCAGTCAGACTGTTCTGTCTCCAATGGTCCCTGCTTGGCTTTGCACAAAGTCTCAAATGTGCACCAGAGCAGAAGGGCTGACTTGATTTGGCAGAGACTCTAGTCAGACGGATACCTTGAACTCACTGATGTATTAAATTTTAAATTTTACGGTTTCTATTTTATACACAGTAAGAGAAGAGATGGCAAACAACAGGGAGCGAGATCGGGAAATAAGTGGATGTCTCAAATGGTACAGTACACCACATCTGTAATTGTGTATCATGAACAAGGGCATTTGGCTACATCTTATTTTCAGAATTAATTTTTTTTGTCGTTTGTTTGTCCATCTGCCATTCTCAGTATCATTTGTTCCATAAATTTCTATGACTATCTGACATTTGATGTCATTCTGTTAGTTAAATTTGTTTTTAAATACTTCCATTTGTACGTACTACTCCTGTTTGAAAATTAAAGGATTAGTTCACTTCCAGAATAAAATTTCCTGATGATTTACTCCACCTCATGTCATCCAAGATGTTCAGGTCTTTTTTTTCTTCCGTCGAAAAGAAATTAAGGTTTTTCCATATAGTGGACTTCAGTGGGAACCATTGGGTAGAAGATAGGAATGTAATGATTAACCGCGAGCCGGTTGAAAAACGATTCAAATATGTTATTATTCAAATCGGTTGAGATGCTGAACGTGTCCGAGAGGAACTTACTGTCACTTACTGTAGTAAGTTTCAATTTAGTTTTGTTATTTACATTTACATTATATTTACATTTAGTTATTTAGCAGATGCTTTTATCCAAAGTGATTTACAAATGAAGACAGTAAAAGCAATCAAAACCAACAAAAGAGCAATAATATGCAAGTGCTATAGTAGTATATTATTGTTATATTTCAATTTCACAAAGAAATTTGCAGAATTTTGTCCAAGCAATAATAAAAGGACACATTCAATTTTATAATTTACCTTAAATCTCATTTTATAAAAAAAAATATATTAATCGAATCGTGAAATCAAAATCATGAGTTGAGTGAATCGATACATCCCTAGTAGAAGATCCAAATTGCAGTTTAAATGCAGCCTCTAAGGCCTCTACATGATCCCAGCTGAGGGTATTTAGTCAAATGCTCGTCTTGCACGTGCACAACTTAACATATATTATATAATCACTTTTGAAAAGTCACACATGGTAGGGTAAAAAACTCTTATCTTATTTTCTCCTTTAACATCAAAATCATCCAAGATCACTGTTTTACCTTTTTTTGTAAAGGGCATTTGACTGCTCATTCATTTTATAAACTGGGTCGTTACTTCTGTCTAGGTCATGCTTGACCTTTCCAATGTGATTACATAATGTTTGAAGTTGAGTTGTGTTTAGGAAGTATATAGATTTTTCTTTTTTTAGAAAATGACTGATTGTTTCGCTAGACAAGACCCTTATTTCTTAGCATGTATCATGTAGAGACCTTTGAAGCTGTGATGACAAAGCTATTTGGACCTTCAACCCATTGGTCCCCATTTAAGTCCATTATATGGAGAAACATCCTGGAATGTTTTCACAAAAACCTTAATTAATTTATTTTTTTGACTGAAGAAAGAAAAGCATGAACATCTTTGATGACATTGATGTGAGTAAATTATCAGGAATTTTTTATCACGAAAGTGAAATAATCCTATAATTTCAAAGTGAGGAATGTAACCGGAATCTGTAAGGCATTCTCAGATGAATTCTGAATGGAGAATGGCTTTGCAGAGTAAAGGATATATTGCAAGAGTCCATCATTTTTGTTTGTCAAAAAAAAATATGACCCTAATGTTGTGTTAATCACGTTTACACACTGCCCATGAAACTTCTGTATCGGGTTATAGTTTCTGCGTTTTTCGCACCCGCAGCCAGCAAGCATTTTGAGAGGTGCTTTGACAATTCAGAGCCACCATACACGCAAACAACAAAATCCAGAATGGCGATTGTCAAGTTCATCCACTTCGTTTTTCTTTTTAAGAAGTGAGAGGACAACAAAATCATCCTCACTGTATGAAGACTCCATATAGTACTGTTTTGCGAATTTTTTGCAACAGATTAATTAATAGGCATCTGACTCAGTATGCAAGGTTTCTGTGTGTGACAAATTTTTAGGATGACAAATACGAAAAATCGCATATGAAAATGTCAGACTAAGTATGTAAGGACCTTAACAAAGGGTCAAAAGTCTTTCTTGACCTCAAATGCTCAGACTCAGCTCTTCATTTCATATATTCAATCCACCTCCACCAATAGTTTTAACTATTGTTTCAGGATTGAGTGGTGAGATTAAGGTACCATATTCCACCTCTTGTCTTGACAAAGTAAAAATTGTGTTATTATTAACACAGTCACACACAACATGGTCCCCTTCTGCATTCAAATAGTGCAGACACGGCACGTCTCTACAGATGAGCTGCAAGAGCGTAATTAAGAATTAAAGACCTCCTCTGACCTTAATGAATATTATGTGGAATTGAGGGGTTATTTGCATCTTGTTCTGATCGAGCACAGGTGACAGAACCGAATGAGGGCCATGATTTGAATTGATGCCATGGCGGAGTTTGACCATGCGTCCGTCCGCAGTCACGGGTGACAAAGTTGGCAGCTTAATTATGCTTAATGGCGAGGAGTGCCTCTCCAGGCTCACTTTGCCACCAACTACGTCTCATAAACCAGTGTAAGCAGAGTTTTTAATTTGCAGCAGCAGAGAACAAATCACCTCAGGATGATGGGTTGACGTGCAGATGGGACTTATCATTCATAATTGTCCTCGCTTGGGCGTGCTGTAGCCTGCTGCAACAGTGATGCCCGACCAGAGGATACTTGGAAAGATTTTCTTTGCTATAAACCATAAATTGTTACTTCTAGAAAATAATATTAGGACTCTCAACAGATTAGAATAGTTAAATCATTTTTAATACCCCAAGACCTTTAAGTTGCTTTTTAAGTAAAAACAACTTATGTTTTTCCAATTTTTGTGAGTGGACGACGCCTATAGCAATACACCTATGCTCTTTTTTTTTATGTTTTTTTTTACAGTCTTAAATTACAGGCCCATTCATCTTCATGTAGTAGGGTTGGTTTGTCTACAGTGAAATCATTTGCCCACGAGGTCAGTAAAAAAAAATAAAAAATTCTTAGTTTTCAAGCATTTTGAATTAATCCTAACTTGCTTAAGAGACAATGAGAATCAAGACAAATTTCTCTTTGCTCTGGGCTTTTGTATGCACCAGTAGTTCAGCACCGACCATAGCTGTCATCCATCTTGCCATGTGAGGTAAAAAAAAAATGACCTGATATAATATTCCTCCATCTCAGTGGCTCCTGTGGGTGCTGGAGAGTCAATCACAGCCATGGGTATCCCATAAATTTGCTTCTCAAAACACTATAAAACTACCCATTTCATTTCCCATTTTGCTTTTGAACTGACCTTTTTGAAATGATCATTCTGGCTTGGACCCATTTTCAGTCACAAATTTGCTTTGCCTGCAACCACACCTGTGTTTGTGTGTGTGTGTTGGCATAGTTTTTAGAGTTCTTTTTTGACATATTGAGCCCCAATGGAGAAAAGGTCACTTAGTCATGCTTAGTACTGCTTAAACTTAACTACAGTGTCTACACTACAAACAAAGTCTTAAGTACCTACTCATTTCAGAATTTTTCAAACAATAAGGTATATGTGTATATGAAATGCATGAGTAGTAAGTCATTAAGTGGTTAAGAAAGAAATAAAAACCACCCCTCTGACCCCTTAGAGGAAATTCTAGTCCAATGCTCAGCCAAGGTTATTTATTGGTCTTTTTTGCTGGTATGAGTAGTTACAGTGACCTTTTCCATGCTTCATTTGCTGTTCTGAGTGGACAGGGGCACCTGCAGTGTTGCTGCAATGTAGAAAGTGTGATGGGTTTCCATTCTGTGCTTCCTGCTTTTATTTATGAGTAGAGGTCTTTGCAGCCCATAATGCAGTGCACCTCGCTGGACATAACATAGTATGCTATTAACTGCAGCCATGGCTTAAGCTTTATAACTCCATGTGAAAATGAGACAAAAACACAGGTGTTGGAGAAATTCACCATCAGTAAATCTGCCAAAACATAAAGGCAGCACCTGCTAACGACTGTCAGCATGTGAACCTACAATAAGGTTTTGAATTGTGGGACCGTCTGCTGCAGTGTGATGTAAAGCTACGCTTGCAGTTGTGAACTCATCATGTGATGTGCAATCAGCCTGACAGATTGACAACTATTTCATCAGGTATTTAAGGTACTGCTGCTAGCTTCTGAATGAAGGGAAGCACAATTATGACAAAAATCATAATTGTTGATTATTACCTTGAAATTGTAATTACGATTATTAATTACGATTTTCACACTTTACACTGAATGATGTTTATACAGTTGTTTGATGCAACTGCATGCCATATTTTTATATGAAATATATAAATGTATATATAATTATATTATTAAATTATATAAAAATATATGAATGCTATTATAGTGTTATACTAAAACTAAAATCAAACCATTTGGAAAACCCTTAAAAAAACATGTAGAAAGGGAAAAAAAAAAGCATCTTAAGCACCCAGAATAACATAAGTGGAATCTGAAGGATTAATTAACGAGAAAAGTATTGTAGCTGCATAAAATTAAGGTTGAATCACTGATGTCACATGGACTATTTCAATAATGTCTTTACTACCTTTCTGGACTCGAACGGGCCAGTTGCCTTGCTGTCTATGCATGGTCAGAAAGCTCTCGGATTTCATAAAAAATATCTGAATTTGTGTTCCGAAGTTGAACAAAGGTCTTGTGCGTTTGGAATGAAATTAGGTTGGGTAATTAATGACAGAATTTTCATTTTTGGGTAAACTTTCTGTTGGCCACTCTTAACTGATTATAATGCTGATTAGATTAGACTGATCAGCTAGTTTAGCCAATCCAAATTAAATTGAGCCTGATTTAATATCAGTCATTTAACAGAGTTTAGTTTAATCCGTGTTAAATTGAACCTGGTTCATTTAATTGATCACTCATCTCACACTTAACTGGCGATTTATGTTCAGGATGCATCGCACAAGGAGTTCATCAGGTCATGGAGGCAATCTTGCCTGAGAGGACAGCCGTGGCTTGTCTTTATTAGAGTATTGATCATGCAGTGGCACTTTATCTAGCAGGGTGGGACGCTAATCAGCCTGGAGACATGCATCATTTCAAAGTAATGTATGGTAGACATTGATTTCTGCCCCCTTGATTTCCAACCTCTTCACAGGATGTGAAAGCAATTGAAAATCTGACTCCATCACCTGCCATTGCACCACATGTGTTGAATAGCAATTTCAATGTCCTGATGAATACTAAAATAGAATAGCCATGAACTGACACGGCATGATTCTGCATGCCTACATGTGACCCCGGGGTCAGCATCACCCCATAACCCAACATCTATAATTGGGGGCTGTGAAAGTTGTCCAGTTGTTGTGGAGAGGTTACTCAGAGTGCTATTTCACAGAAGATAGTAATGTTCACTCTCCACACACTACATAATGTGTCCTCCATCTCCATTAAACCTCTGGCCAGAGACACAGGCCACACACACACACACACACACACACACACACACACACATATATATATATATATATACGGCTAATGAGTACTTCTAAACTCGCAGACAGTTTTTAGTAATGCTCTTTCCACTTTATTTTCATCCTCTGAGATGCTTGCTTGGTAATTAACCCTGTTGGACTACTTTGGATTCACAAACAGCACAATAATTTATGCCCAGCCCCTCTGGCACCTCTCCTCTTCCACTTCCTGTGCTGTGATGAGGTTCAGTCATCATCTAGAGTTTATCCATTCTACTCATGTGTTGATGACGGCACTGATCAGGAAGTTAAAACAGTTAATCTCTGTAGTGTGGTGGTAGAGCTATATGTGAAATATAGTCTCTGAAGAATGACTGGTGACTAGGTATATGCCGTTATCAAAGGTTCCTGTTGCGATTAATTACTAATGCTTTTATTACGGTATACAGTATTATCACGTTATTGAAATTTGTCATAAAACAGGTTAAATAACTTTTTTCTATTTTTCTTATAACAAATAACTGAACATTTAAATACAATTAAAGCAATACAGAAAAATATATTAAGTTACAAGTTTTACACAGATTTAAGTGCAAAAGAAATATAAAGACCAATCAGTATCACATTACAATAAGACCTCATTAGTTAACCTTACTTAATGCATTAATATTCACAATAAACAATATTTACATTTGCTAGAGAAGTTATACATTGTTGTTAAAAAAATACTAAAGTCTTAGTTCATGTTAGCACATTGAATAACACAGCTGCAACTTTCGATTTTAACGACGTGTTATTAAATATTGGAATACCTAAGATTAATGAATGTTCAGAAGAATTTTTCATTGGCAGTTTGTTAACTAATGTTAACTAATGAAGCCCTAATGTAATGTGTGAATGAACAATGAAGAATCAAAACACTTTCAAACAATATCTAGGGCATGTTGTAGTCCAGATTAAAATGAAAAAAAAAAGTTTGGTTAGTCTAAATATTTAAGTTTTTGGTGCTTTGATGAACACCTTAGCAAATCAACAAAACAGCATGAGCAGTTTTTAATCTAAATTAGAATGGTCTGAATTTAGTTTTGTGAAACTTTACTACATAAAACATCTGCATGAAACACAAACAGCAGATGGGCTGAATGAAAATGCATATTCACTCTCTGCCAGCAGGTGGCACTTGTGGGACAGCAGAGATGTATATTGTTGCACATTGGTTGCTGTTATTGATGAATACTAAGATACTTTATACTGATTAAAATACCCTCTAAGCTTCTCTAAAGACAATCAGTTCACTTCAGAGTTACAACCATATAAACTTTCACACCCCAATTCAGTATCACAAATCTTTTAATATCTCACATCACATCATATATATATTTAAAAAAATCAAAAATACATAAAGACTGACATTTTCTTGTCTTATACAGAAAGCAAATATTATCTTTTTCTGTTCAAAGGGTCATACAGTGGTAGTGGACTATTTAGATCTTCAAGGGTTTCGAGTGTTAGATTGGCTGAGCCATGTGCTCTTCAGGGTCTGTTTTTGAATGTTGCTGTGTGTCTATTAAGAACGAGTGGGAAAATGGCACTAGCATTAATGTGTGTGAGCATGTGTAAGTGGTCTCACTAGGGATGCTCTCGGTGTTGTCTAGTAGTCTGCCACTCTGTGTTCTTCCACTGGATCCTGGCTGGCAACTTTCCACTGAATTCATGTTCCTCGGCACAGGGGGTTGTTCTGCTCTACAACACACAAACACACACATCTCTCACTCACTATGGCTATAATGCGAATCTATTTTTGATTCGACTAGGAATGATGTCCTTACTTTGAGGTCGCTATGCCATATTTTACAACAGTTTATGGCTTTTATCATGAAGTGTGATAGATTTGTGATCTTGAAAAGGGATTTTAATATAAACCTTAGTATATAAGTTACTAGTTCTGCAAATAACATTTAGGACCTTTTTACACTTAGTTGATTGTATCTTGATTGATCTGGTTCCTGTCCCATAGAGTTTTGGCATTACTTGTACATTAGAAGTTGTAAAAAACTTTTGTTTTGTTTTAGTTAGTATTTAAGAGCTTCTAAAATTAATCCATTAACTGATATAGTTTAAAATGTTTTAGGTTTATAATGAACCTGTATAGTTTTGGACAATTTAAAATGTTTTTTAATTACATTTCCAAGTTATATTCGTTTTTGTGGATTGTGGTGTTCCCAAATTTCTGTACGATTTGTGTGCTTTGTTTCCAGATGTAGTCATTGTTCTGATGTTTTTGTGACTTAATTCACTATTTTATGACTGCTTTATCTTGTTCACTGGATTTTAAGCAGCCTTTTTATGTCTGTGTTAATCTAAGTGTTAATGTGTATGTTAGTCTATTTTTTAATATAGTCAGGTGTGTTTCAAGCAGCTATTATTGCTTTCCGCTCAGGATCTCATTCATAGGTGACAAAATACCCAAGGTGCACCCTCACTGTATGGAGGAAAGTGAAATATTATACATGACATTGTGACAAGTTGTGAATTCCCACATGGTGAATGTCGGAGTTAATTTATTCCTTCACTGCCCATTTAAATTACTGTCACTGAAACTCACAAACCCTTTGACAGACTGACCGTGAGGGCATTCCTAATGGCATCTTGCACATTTTTTATTACTGAATGTGATGTCGAGCAGTAGTGTACTCTATACAGAGTATTCATGACTCTTCGGGAGTATTAAGATTTGGTCCACTTCTAATCAACGGGTTGACACAGACTGTGCCTGAAAATAAAATTTGGAAAGCTTGCATGATAAAAAACATGAGTAAGGTAATCTGACTCTCATGATAACATTGTTTTGAAGTCAATGCTAATATGAGATCATAGTTCTTGTTACCAACAGTAAAACTGTGAGTACTTATGTTTTAACAGGGTCTCTGTGGGTCTTAATTAGAAAAATTAAGATCTTTAAAACTTCCTAAAGCATAGTAGAATTCTAAAATTCATGAAGAAGACATTAAATCTTGCATGCACTTAAAAAATGTATATTTCCTGTCTTGTTTTCCAACACAAATATCCTTAAATGAAGAAACATTTATTTAACAAACTTTATGAAGATATGAAGTCTTGTTTTCTGAGAAATTGAACAAAATTAAATTTAAAACAAGAACAAATATCTGTAAATGGGAAATGAAAACTGGCAGATATTTGGCAGATACATTGGCAGACATGTGTTCTCTTTTTAATGATGAACACTTCATTTTGATCAATTTCACAGAAAAAGGCTTATCTTGTGTCATTTTGCTTTTCAGGGAAAATGTATATTGATTTATGAATCATTTGCACTGAAAAAACACACACAAAAAACTAATGAAGAACATCACTTTTTTTTTTTTTTTTTTTTTTTTTTTGCAGTGTGGTACAGCAAAAGCCTTTTTGTAAAATGAATAAAACGTAATGAAGCTCAGTTGGAAGTTTTTTTAATTTGTATTTTTTTTATTATACTACTTATAAAGGTTTTTAAAAATCTTAAATTTACCTGCAGAAAACCTGTTTAATGTACACATTAATAAACACTATCAAATTCAGTTTAAGCAGGCATTCAAGTTTTTCCTTTTATTATTCAAGTAAGCAGTTATTAAAAAGGCAACAAATTTCAAGTTGTAGAATAAAGAAATTAGAAAGAAATCAGGTATCAAGTATTGTCTAGTAAACATCCTCATATTGAAGAAAAGAACAGTGGATCAGTTTGATTATTTAAATGGAAATAGCACTTTTTTTTCTCTTCATCAAAGTTCAAAGAACCCAGTCTTGAAGGACTCCAGTCCTTATCTTACTGAGAGAATCTAAAAAACCTCAGTTTTATATGGTATATATGGTAATATATGGTTATATATGGTATTTGGAAGCAGGACAAACCAACGCAACAATACCCTGCATGGTCGACCACTCCTTCACCACCTTTTGCTCACCAGGTGCCCCTCTTTTGCTCTGAGGGAGCAATTAACTAGGATTCAGTGAGTCTCAGTGGTCACATTATACCTTTATTCCTCAAAGTCCTGTCAAAGCTTCATATTTTGAAGACTGTGAACATGGGAATATATTGTATAAATCACCAACCTATAAACTCACGCTTTTTGTGTAATTGAAAGTCATGATTTGTGTTCGTTCAAAAGGGGCTACTGTTCTGACACAATGAATGACAATGCTAGCAGTGCCTCAGGTGTTTTTCTTTTTGCATTGCTTAGTGTCAGCTAGGCACGTGGGGCTTGTTAGCATACCCTGTTGAGGCTCTAGGCGTGAGAGATCCCCTTCCCTTTAAGTCCTTTCCAATGAAGGAATAGAAGCACACTGCTAATTGGCTTGGGGAAAACTGTGTTTTTATCATAGCAATTTAGTACTAGCGAGGAAAGGAGAGCGCTAGCGTGAACAGCAAAGCCTCCCCACGTCAACAGTCAATTGGGATTATTGAGCACAGCTGGGGGACGCGGGACACTTGTGTGGCCCGACCATCTCATCCCAATTTTCGCTGAAAATTACTTGCTCTTTCCAAGGCTACGCTCATATGGAGCATGTGTGTTTATCTCCAGCACAAAGCTCACCCTGATGTAGCCGCTGAAATGAAAAGAGCATCAGAGGGACTTGAATCGGTTTGTCATTGAGCATCACAAGGAGCACTCCTGCCATAATTATGTGTGTGATTACTTGACAAAGCGCCGTAATTAGAGCCTGCTAGCACGGTGTGCGAATTGATTGCTGCAGATACTTTTTGGGAGCAGAGTGAACCAAATGATCAGTGAGTGTTCAGATGTGTTGATGCAGGTGATGAAAGAAGCTGTCTCAGCCTGTTACTGGTGTCATTGCAGAGGTGACACCAGTGCCATTTGCCGTGCTGGAGTGGACAGTGGAGTGATAAAAATGAGTTTATTATTAGGGCTATTTATTTTGGAAGATGTTAAGTTTTTGGCCTGCTTCCTTGAAGTGATTTATGATGTAAAAGTGCTGACCAATGCACAGACAGATGCTGATTATAGGATTATTTGCAGGAAAAGATTCATGTTTTGAAATCTAAAAATGCATTTCTTTTAGAGTGACCTGATTTATTTATTTATATTTATTTATAAACTGCAATCAGAAAAAAATCAAAAACAAATATATGCATACATGTACAATATGTGCAAATATTATGTAAAAGGGATAGTTCAACCAAAAATTATGTCATTAATTACTCACCTTTGTGTCGTTTCAAACCCATAAGACTTTCGATCATCTTCGGTACACAAATTAAGATTTTTCTCTGAAGATGAACGAAGGTCTTACGGATTTGTAATGACATGAAGGTGGGTAATTAATGACAGAATTTTCTTTTTTGGGTGCTCTGTGCCTTTAAATTCTGTCAAATCCTGCACATTCAAACATACTGCAAAGTTCTGCATATATCAATGTTTTAGAGGCTTGTGTTACTAATGTGCCTAAGTGTTTCTCTAGTTTAACTCAAAAAGCACAGTACGTGCATTAAGAAGATAACAGGGAGCACACTATGGCTGTAAGGGTGGTACTCTGAATATCCCCAAGAGGGTTTTATCATGCAAACCTTTTTTTAAGTGAGCTTTTCAGCTGTCTTAGCCACTCTGATCATTTTGCATGGCGTGTGCTAGTCGCTGGATAGTCACTATGTATGCAGACCAATCTCTAAATCTATGTGATGTAAGGAATACATATAATGCCATAATGTTGTCTTTTCTGCAGTCAGAGGGTAAATGCTGAAGAAACATGACCGGTGTGGGCTCTCTGGCCAATTTACTACATCGATGTGAATGTGATGACTAGATAATTGGGAGGAAATCTGAGCGATCACTCAGTCTGTTGTGTCCTAAGCTACAGTTTACAGCCGCTTCCCTTGTTGAATGCATCGACTGCGTTTTTAAGTTATTCTTCCAGAATGTTCCACACAGTGTGACGGACCACCTTGTTAGCTGTGTTCAACACGTTTAATAGCATTATGTCTATAAAGCTCCTGTAATTAACACTTGATTCAACTCTGATTCGAAATTGTTAAAGCCTCTACCATACTTTATGTCTGTCAATTTCAGAACTCAGCCAGAAAAATAAGTAATAAGCATTTTTAATGTCAGAATAAAACTGAGATGAACCTGGATCAGGATATCACATGACTTAAGTCTTATAGTCCTTTATGCCGATTGGTCAGTATTGTTTTATTTATGATAAAGCATGGATATGAACTCTTTATGAACAAATCTGTTTATCACTGTGCAGTACCTTTAGCAACATTAACACTATTCTGTCAATGTATTATGTTTCACAGCATAAGTAACTTTATAAGTGTATGTTCATCAAGTTACTGTATAATGAAGATACTTGAATTTTAGCCAGATTCGTGCTGTGTTGAAAACTAAAAGGTGGAAATGAACATTTTCACATGCTGAGAGATAAGCTGATGTATGTGTGTGTCGATATCATATATTGTGTTACACAATAAATGACACAGCTCATAAAAACAGCTACTAGTCTCAGTAGTCTAGATACACTCTGTTGCACATTTTATTGCCGTTTACTGTCACTTTCAAGGACTAGCCTATTTTTCTAGCTAAATGATGGCATTTTATAATTAAAAGTAACAAAACAAAGATCAACAGTCCGTTTTGATAAAAAAAACATCCTTCAGTTTCTGCAGTACTGTGTTAGAAAATGTAAAAAAAAGTAGTGTTATGACCTTTTATAGTTTTGTGTTTGTCCTGACTGTCAGTTAGATCAAAAGATATTTTAGTCTGGAGCTACACAACGAAACCTTTGTTCAAATGAGAATTGGTAGAGAATCATGTGTTGTTCGAACGAAAACCTGAGTGAATATTCTTGTGAGGATTAATCAGCAAGCTTTTCCTCTTTGATGTACTGTAGCTCAGATGGAAGTGCTTGTGAAGATTATTTTTGCAAAAACAAAATGAAAGCCTCAGCATACTGGCCAGTCACATTCTGTGCAGTTCCATCAATGCAGCTTTTTGATTGGCAGTTTTATTTTCTATTTAGGATAAGGAAAATCTAAAACTAGCCTAGATGTAACCATGACAGAAAAGTCGATATTATTTACTTACTTTGATAAGTGTCTCAAATAAAAACATCTTTATAACTGTAATTTGTTTCTTGACAGATCTATTAAAAAAGGTACAACTACCAAAAGTCAATCTGAAGGTTTTTTTTTATGATTTTTGTTTGCTTGTTGTTGGTTTTTTTTTTTGGTTTTTTGTTGTTGGTTTTTTTTTTTGGTTTTTTGTTGTTGGTATTTTTTTTTTTTTTTAAGAACAGCCTATCTTCAATAGTTAAGAACAGCCTATCTTCAATAGTTTATTTTTAGTTTGCAACTATGAGGAGAAAAAAAGGTTGATTAAGTAACCCTTACTGTAGTTTGAATAGCTTTTTCCGTTAACTAATGGTAGACAACTAGATAAGAAATACCCAAGAATATTCTTTTCCCTTCATTAATGTACTGTACAAGTTTAAGTGCACTGTGTCTGAGGCTTTCACAACCATTAACCTAAGTCCTAGGGGTGGGAGTGGACCATGGACGACTTTGTACATTTTAAAATACAATGCATCAAACTAGTGCTTTTTGAGAGCAAAATTAGGAGCGCCAAGCCTTTTTCAGTGACCATATCGAACAGAGTAAAAGGTATTTGCATTGAGGTGTACCTGGACTTTACAATCCACATCACATTTACACTGGATCACAAGCTGCTCTCATGAACACATTTTGACAACAGGAGTGCATACAAATGTGACTGTATAGCATAGCGTGACAGACTGTATACTTTAATTAAGCCTTTCACCAAGCCATTTTGCCCTATGCTATTTTCGTTCAACTAACTGATGCTTTGCCAAAGCAATACTGCATTACAAATTGTAAGAGCTCTTCAATGCTATTATGAGAAGTTTAAAAATATTTTGAGTTTATTATTAAATTGTGGTGGGACCGATTAGGCTGTAGCAGGTCTCCATAGTGTGATTTTATGACTGACTCAAGAGTCTGAGAAATCTAATCTTGTCAAGTAAGGACAACTCTTATTCTCATTTTTGACCTTTAGTCAAATACCATAATTAAATACAAACTTTCTGTTGTGCTTGCTTGTATGCCTACATTATGAATTTTGACCAACTTTTTGGTTAAAATAACAGTTGATGGTTTAATAACTGCTGGCATCCCATTGATAAGCTTTAATTGATCCTTTTCTGTGGTCTTGCTGCAATCCCATTTGTATGCACTCCTGCTTGTCATACCATTTTTTTTGTCTGCTTCTCACATTATTTTGAGTGTATTTTATCATTGCACAGCTGTAATCAATTCTTTATTTCATAAAAAGCTTTTTTTTTCAGTCATAAACAGCGAAACTTTCTAGAAGAAAAATATATTTAAGTAAAAGGCATTTGTGTGTGCCTGATGAGCACTTTGGGTACATTCAGTGTTCTGTTCGGGAATGATACGCTCTTATAGAATAAAGTGCGTTTTGGTGCTCATATCTTTGTTGATTTTTAGCTGCGGATGTCAGCTGAACCTGCTGTGTTGAAGTACAAAAGGGAAAGACATCTGAATTCCATCAATACTAAACATTTACATAAGAAAATCTTATAACGTGAAGCATAATGATATTTTTGTGGTTGGAAGTCGTTGGATTCATTAAGCTCTTCAGAACTTTTTTTCTGAGTGTATATAGTAATTAGCACTAACACTTCCTTTGGCACTCGTAGCATATGCAAATGGTGAAACTCTGGGCTACGAATGATATTACAAGTGAGTTAATGGCACAAATGGATCCTCCGTACGCTCCATTTTTGAAACCGCCGCACTCTATACAAGAGGCAGTCGATGAGAAGGTCGCAGATGAAGGTTGATGAGAGAGATAGATGCACTAGGAGACAGAGAGCAAAACAGATTCTCAAAGTCATATCAACAAACCTGAGATTAACATACTGTTAATGAAGTATGTTATGTAAGGAAATTGGGGCCACGAAGTGCACGCAAATCCATCTGGCAGAGTCCCTCTCCTCAGTATGTTTGGGAAAACAGTTCTGAGACTTCACTTTCCAAAGGTCGAAAGTTGTTGTCAAAATCAAAAGAATGTTGTCCAAATCAAAAGAATGTTGTCCTTGACCCTTTTGAATTAATTTCTCTCATTTTTGGGCATTTAACTTTGGCATTTTGACATTATTCCCATACTAAACAGTCACAGTGGACTTCGTAAGGTTTAACTAGAATCTTTCCTTAATAGAAATTTCGATCTTTACATTCCGTATGTCAGATAGACCTGTATACTAAGAATGGATGTTGTGGTCACTGGCCATGTTTACTCTAGTGCCATGTTCAAATTTTTTGTCTTCGTACCCTAGTTGCCAAAAGCTCAGTCAAACTCTGTCTTGTGTAAATTGCTGAGTATTAAATGCTATTGCTGCCCTAGACTGAAAGTCACAGTAAGTTTTTTGTGACCGTGATTTTACCAAGTACAACATGTTCCTAGATCAGCATCCTTGTTGATCCTGGAACAACATTCCATTTAACCAATATGAATTGAGGGATAACTTTTCAGGAAATATCTGTTTTAGGCTATCATTTTACACTGATTTTAGGAATAAATTATGTTAGGGTTAGGTTTAGGGGTAGGGATTGGGTTTGGGTTTAGTCTATATTTTTGGACCGTAATGTTGATCCAGGATCAACAAAAGATATTAATCCAGAAACATGTCTTACTTGGCAAAATCACACATTTTTGGTACTTTTTGCATGTAGTTGTCACTGTCTTTCAAATAGTGTGAAATGTATTGAAATCAAACAAGTCACGCAATATACTTATATAATACTTATAATTTTCAAGTATTATGTCTTTCTCTACAGTAGACCGTACAGTACCTGTGTCTTTCTTCCCTTCTCTGGCGCCTTTCCTTAAGGTAGTGTTGTTCCATGTTCCTTTGCTATTTCTTAAGCTGATGTCGCCCGCAGTACAAACAGCTTTTTGAAATAATTACCCACACTGCTGGGTAGGAGGATTCACGCCACCTCCTTCAGCCATTCATTCAGTTTGGACGCCTCTCTCTTTTGGCTTTAGGAAAACCCAGCTTCTACTGAATTATTGTTGCTGAAAGAGCCTGTGGGTTTTCCAGGGAAAGCTTTTATGTATGATTTCAAAAGTCATGGCATTGAAAATGGGATTTTTCATGCAATTGTTGTTCTCTTGCCCGTATTTTAGCTCTATGGAATGTATGTTTGCTGACTTACTAACTAGTTTTAGTTTAGTAACTTTTGTGACAATTATCATTAAGTTGTTCCGGATCCTCAACAGTACCTAAGCGTAATGTGGTTTGCATGTAAAAGCAATCCTTTAATTAAGCCCTATGATCTGTGGAGAATCCACAAAGCTTTCCAGTGAGGAAATACCCAATTCATCCTCATCCTCACCCATGAAGCAGGAAGTGAACAAGTTGGCAAAAAAAAAAGTGAGATTGAAAGAAAGAAAAAAAAGAAGGGGGGTGGGGGACTGCAGTACTGGCGCTTTTCACAAAAAGACACCCGAATGTTTCCTGCCAATACTATTCAAGGCCGATTCAGCCTTAGTTACAAGAAAACCCTTAAGGCACTTCTGTTTGGCTCAGTGTCAGTGCCTAACAAACCTTAAAAATATCTGTTGGGAAACTGTCCATAAAGTTTGTTATCCCCACCATACCCTTACTCTGCAACAAGGCAGCAATAATGAGTTTTGAAGCTTGCCAGGCTCTTGTGCAAAAAAAGATAAGGGCTGAGTTTTGTTCCCTTTGAAAGACGTGTCCTGAGCCCATATGACCTGCGTTTGTCTGCAGTGGGAAAGATAGCTTCTCTCCAGTGCTGTGCTCATCAGAGGTGAAAATTACCAAGTCTGTGAAGCCAACGCCACTGGGCCTAGATCAGCTGTTCCTCCACCTGGCAGGATTACGCAGGTATGGAACCTGTACAGAAGGCACTGAGAGGGTTCAAAAGTGTACGTTCCAGTTGCCCTCCATGGGGATCTTGCCTATGACGTGTCCGAGATCTCAGATATGTCAAAGAAAAGTGGATCAAGGGCAATATGGAAATTCTTGCTGACAGATGGAAGCCTGTGTACTTAGTGTCCATTTATGTCAAGGTTCTAGACAGTAGACTTCAATGACTCTTAAAATGTAGCCTTTGATTTCTTTCAGGTAGTTGTATTCTGAATGGTGCTAAAAAATAGTACTTCTAGGGGTACAACAGTTTATCACTGGGGCAGTACTGTCAAAAAGGTATGGATATGTATAACCTTTGGAAGGTACTGCCTTAGTAACAAATGTTGTACCCCAAAAGGTATCAACAATTTCTGACACTGCTTTAGAGAGTTATGTCAACTCTTGCTATCTTCAAGAGTTTTTAAAACTTTGGTGAGGACATTATCCCAGTACCTGATTTTAGTTAGGGGTGTAAGAAAATATCGATACGCAACGCGATATTTTGTCTAGCGATGCTGTATCGATTCTCAAAAATCTAATATTGATTTATACAAAATAAAATAAACTTCTTTTTGAGTTCATATACTGACCGCTAGATAGCAGTCTTTACTTAAACAGTGTCTGAACTTAAACAGTGACAGGAAATACTAGCATTAAGGCACTACATTATCAATTTGCATTAATATAGTTCGCTGCCAATAATGGAGGATTAAAGAATTGTTCCAGTTCCTGTCTTGGTATACAAAGCTGAAGTTTGGCATCATTTGGGCTTTTGTGGTAACAGTGGATATATTGGGATATTTCTTAATTTATGAATTGGATATATTTTTAGGAAAGCTGTCATTAAGAACCACTATATCCTATTCCTAAAATAAGAAATATCCCAATATATCACCTTGATTACAGTATCGCAATGTATAGCGATATATCGTATATATATCGCCAGATACTTGCCGATATACAGCCTTAATTTTAGTGAACCATGGTTTTAAATCAGCACACTTTGGAGGCCAATCCAATTGCTGTCTGCTCCCTTGATCAGTCTCTTTGTGTGTGAGAAAAGTGTAGAAGTGTGTCGAACCTAAATATGTTTTAAGAGTGTGTTTGCCGCTATACTTCACATATCACATTCAAACTTAAAGAAGAGCAGAGATCACAAACCCAACACACCATTCTGAAGGCGGTTTTGAGGTGTAGTTACACAACACTGAAATGTCATCGTCAACACAGTCCCTCTGAGCTGCTGCACTGAATGTCGGATTTGCGCTAGCTTTCTGCTTCACACACTTGGCATGACGAATCACTACTTGGGAGAGAGATGATACATGTAGCCCACACAGTAGGTTACACAACCAGCTAAGAAGTTGTGATGAGAGAGAGATCTGCGCATGGCATGACTTTTCTTCCTTGTGGATTGAGTACGCTCTAAGCCCTGTGTATATCCTGATGCCCTGCACTTGTGGGAGGCCATCTCTGTCAAACTGCGATAAAGAGTTCACTCATGGCCCCTATGAGAAACAGATAATCTCATCGCCCATGCACAAAACTGTAAAGCTTTATGTCATTATCATGTACATAACAGACACACATTTTAAATCATGTGATTCTTTTCAATGCCATTTTTTTCAATGCTTAACTGTAATGTTGTGTTGATTATACTGTATTGTAAGTAAAAGTAAAATCAGTCAGAAAATATCTCTTTAGCATCTCTCCAACCCCAAACAGAACATGAGGGTTAATCATCAGGACATTGCAGCATTGTTTGCTTGCTTGTTTTCTCATTCCTCCATGTTTACCATAATTGGCAACCCAATTTATTTTTGAAGAATGCATATAAATGATAAAGTGAGCAAAACCCAAGGGCTCCTTTGTTTGGCCGGCTTTTAAATGCATTTTAAAAACTCACTCTCACAGCACAACAAGAAATTATCTCATTGTGTGCCAGCCTTCCTGCTTCCTAGGCTGATTTGCTTGCTTCCGTTTGCACACTGTCACATCACTGCAGATGCCTGGTCTGACACAGCTCTAAGCTTGATTGACAGGAACCACCAGGTTTGAGCCGACGTTCCCTCTTCACCTCTGTCTACCCATCAGGGTCCACATTCAATTCATCTGCTGCTACACACCCATTTGACACTCAGAATTCAGACCAGTGGACCTGAGCACTACACTGCGGGGCACTAGCGACCGTTAGCGCTGAATGCTAATGAGAAGGCCTTATTAGCACAGAGACATAGCCAATTCTCTTAGGGTTGGTGAAGACGGGGTACAGACACTTTTGTTCAGAACAGAGTGGGAAGAGGCTTCTGGATGGACGCCTTTCTCAGTGGGCATGTTATCGCAGCGAGTCCAGATCAGCATTAATGTACTTATCAGGATTCCACAGAGAAAACAGGCCAACACAGCTCACACTTCAAAAGGAGCTCAGGTGGGTATATGACTGTTTGATCACCGCAGGAGGTCAGTGACATCATCACAACTCCAGTACGAACAATGTGCTGGCTGAGTGCGAAAAGTTAAGGTAAATAAATGTTCTTCAAAGGGGTGACTGAAACATTTTCTGAGTGGATTCGGCAGCTTTTCAAAGTCCATATAAATGCTAATCAATTGTTAGCACAGCAGACTAGAGTGTGTGTGTGTGTGTGTGTGTGTGTGTACTTTTACAAACGATTATTTGTAAAAGTTAGCTGTTTAATAGATACTGTCAATTCTTATTTTTTTCATGACTTGTTAATCAACTTGGTTGTGGCTTCCTGACTACTTATTTACTATGGAGGTTGTCGTGTTTGTTTTGGTATATGGTTGTTGGCTTGTTTACATTTTCATCAAAACCAAATGTTCTGCTTCAAATGCTGTCGATTTGCATGCAATGCACATGCAACAAGTTTTGATAGCCTTGATGATGTTGCACAGTGTATGTTTGCATTTGAGCTTCACTCGAAAGCCTGTAGAAGTGGAATTGCTGTATTAAATTGAGTTTGTTCCGTTTGTCTGCTGGTCTGTTGACTGTGGGTCTATTCAGATTAGTTCAAGACTAGATTGTCATTTTCTTGGTATGTGGGATGGTGGAGGTGTGAACTGTTGGTCTAGGATTGATTCTTGGTCGTGTTAATGAGGTGGAACCTTGCCATGTTGTAACATTTATGCACAACTACAATTTTAAGTGCCTTACTTACCATGACAATTACCATAAATGTATTTACAATGAGCAGTTCTACCAGAGTTAGACACCTGCAAAATTACATTATAAACTGTGTTAAACCTAGTTAAATGAGGATGTGACAGCCACACACTGCATTACTGAATTCAAATCAACTGAATGAAATGAGAAAATTTTTAAATAATTGCTCCATATGGGAGAAGAGGAATCAACCAAACAGCATAGCTAATTGGAACATGCAAAACAGTTTCAAAACATTTCTCTTGCATGGTTTCTTTAAAAAAAGACCGTCCGTATCTGAAATAATTTATTGCAGCACTCATGATGTTATAATCTGCAACAGTCAAAAGTTTAATAAAATTTATAGCAATTAATTAACATAATATAAATATTTTATATTGAAGCAAAAAGTTTGAATAAGCCTTTATAATTAAATATATTGGAATATAATTGTTTACACATTGGAATATTATACAAATCAGTAAAGGGGTATGAGTGGTCCATGCATTAGTTCTTGCACGGGCATTTCTTTGTCCACCAATGTTGCACTATTGAGGCATAAACTGCCTTTATTTTTCTTCCAGCTATTATTATGTTTTTTTGTGTGTGTGTGTCTGTGTGTGATTGTCTGCCAATGCCCACACACATTGTCTCCTCCTAAATCATCAGCTTCCCATTCAGCATCCTTTCATAAGTGCAGACACGGAGTGACTAAGCCCTTGTTGAAAGTTATTTCACATTGGCCAGCTGTTCTCAGCCTCTCCCGCCCCATTGGCATTTCGAAGAAACAAGATGATTATTATTTGTTTTTTTGTGCAAGAGAGAAAATTAGTTTGGATTATCTGCAAATCCTTCAGACTAATTTACACTTCCCAGCAAGACTTTATTTCTTCTGTCTGCCTTGACTGAGAGTATGATTATTGGGAAAATCTATGATTGCTCTATCAGTTACCTGTCTTAAATAAACCTCCCCAAGCTTGTCACTATCCTGGCTTCTGCTGCACTCTTCTCGCCCCACTGAATACTACAATTGTGACCCATTCAGGGTGCCAGATGCTTTCTGGCATTATGGCAAATGTTCAACGTAAGAGCAGTCAGTCTCTACTGTTAAATATCTCTTAAATATAGGAATGTGGTTGCAGAGAGTGTTAGTTGGCCAAGTTCTTGTTGTTCCCCTAGATTTAAGGGCATTAACATCAAACATCCTTTACTTTATTTTTAAAACTTTTTTACAACACCCACTTGTATTACTATAAGGTTGATAACCAGTGTGAACTGGATGTAAAAACCACCACTTCTAAAGGAAATCCGGTTGCAAGCCACTGGTTTAAACGATACCACCCAGTTTGAATAAAGCTCCTATTCATTTCCAATATCATAACTTCTCTTAGCAGCTTAAATCATCTCATACAGCACTGCTTGGCCCATCAGGAGAAAGCAACAGTGATGTGAACATGCTGTTTATTGCCACCATCCTTCATCTGCCTTGCTCGCACAGGATGCTAATGCAGGTCTTAGAGTGCTGATTTCCTAATTGTGTTAAAATTGTGCATGCTGGGAAGCTTCAACTTATTTTCGCTCTATTTCCCTATCTCTGTAAACCAAATTGAATCCAACATAAAAGTGAAACTTTGAGGTTGTTTACAACGTTAGCTCCAACAGGACTGCAGTTTTTTTTTCTATTAAGCAGTCTCCAGTGCAAATGTATAACTCTTCAAGCATAAATGTAACTGCCCGTCAAGACACGATGGTCGTTTGTGTCCATCCTGTGTCAGGATAAATTTGCACTAGGGCTCAGGTTGAATGTCCTTTTTTGCCAGCTTTTTGTCTCGACTGATGAATGTCTTTGGACGACCACACTGGCGAATATCACAACACTTTCCCATCACACTGACATTTATTGCCGGCACAAATTATCGATCAACTTGACATCCCTTGCACACGCCGACTCAAACGGAAATTACATTTTCCGTTGTACTTAGTCAATACATTTTACACCTATGTCACAGAAAACCAAAGGGTAATGAACACAAATTACTATTGAGTTGTCGGTGCGAAATAGAGGAAGGCATGTTGATGTGATGAATGTCTCTTCTACAGACAGAGTTGGAGGGAAAAACCGATATGTTTATGCTCCAAATCTTCAATGACTGTTGTAGCACCCTGAGAATGGGAGCAAAATGCACTACTGAACACATTTAACCAAGCTCAACCAAAAGCCTCCGCAATACCCCAGCGAGTTATCGACTTTATTTCCAGATTGAATCACAGCACATGCCACAACATTTCATTTCACACATCTTATGTGTGCAGACAGGAAGCTGGCACATTTAAACCAAAAAATGGAGTGTAAAATGGAGGAAAATTACGCTCATCTTCTTAATCTCGCCCCCTTAAATCATCATTTACTCTCTGAAATTGCTCCTTAGCTAGCTACGGTTAGTACAAGGCATGTCGTGTGGTCAGAAAAACGCTAATACTTAAATGGCAGCGAGCATTTCACTTAAAAACAGAGTCAACATAAAGTTTTCTTCCCTCTTTTATACTTTAAGCTGACTCAGAACATCTGACCCAACTCTCTCATGTGGAGCTAAAGGGTTGCTAGTTTTGGTAAAGGGAGATGATCCTGTGGTTGTTACAGGACAAGCATTGCAGCCTTCTGCATCTAAGCTCTATTTCTCTCCCTTTCTCTTCTTTGCTCTGCAGGATACCCTGAGCAGCTGTTCCCTCTGCAGTAATCAGATAGTGGGAAGCTGGGGTAGAGCAGGACAGCAATTAAATGCTAAACACCATGGAACTGGCACAGGAAGTGAAGGAGGTCTTGAATGCAGATCATTGATGCTTTTGAATGACATCCCTCAGTGATATTGTCCTGAGTCAGGCTTCTAGTAATTTTTTTAGTCTTCAATTCACATTAAGTTCGACCATTTTTGTTGCAGCATGTTTGATTACCACAGAAAATATGGCAACCTAATACTTTCCTTGACCTGTATTTTAGAAAAAAGGACAGCCACGTTACTTAAGACTTTTACAGGGGAGACTGTAGTTCACAAATTACTTTTAACACAATACTTCTATATTGTGATTTATTTGCTGTATATTTACATTAACTGGATGTTGTTAACTCATCAACAGCATTATCTAACTATTTTACAGAAAACTGATGGCAGTTGCCTTATGGCAACTTTGTATGACTTTGTAATTGCACTCATGCGTTTTCTCATCTGGGATGTTATTTTTTATAGATAGTGGCATAAATTATAATTATTGCATTTATTAATTTAATTGAAAGTGTTTATCTTAATTGCTTTTATGATAAACAACACAATTATGATTAATATTTCTTATCAGGCAAACATGAAGTATGCAATGCTTTATGGAAAGGACAAGAAGAGTCCACAGTTAGCTCTTCCAAGCTAAATCTGTCCATGTACAGTATGATGTTTTAATACAGTACATGAAGGTCAGTACTTCCATCCACTGAGTTTTTAGTGTTGATGGGGCTCCATTTTACGAGACCATAGAAATAAAAACCAAACACTGTTGTGGTTGCAAGTGGTTAGGAAAAAAACTCTTTATCATGGAACGGATAACTTTGGATCTGGTTGGACCACAGAATAAATAACAAGTCAAATATTTTATGTGTTAAGTGATATCATGCAACCAATGCTGCTTATTGAGTCTATACATTTTTTTTTATCCGTGTCATACCTATCTTCTGATGAAACGAAAGACCCACTGGTGACCTATGATGCATTTAGTGGATCACACAGTCCACATAAACCTGCCCCTTTCTTAAAATTGTCTGGAAGCTTGCAGTCAAAACTTCCTTCATCCATCCACTGAGTCATTTAACTTAGACATGCATCAGAAGTGACTTTACCTCTATTGAGTCACCAGATAGTCTTTTACTCCTGCATTTATTTCTGTATTGGTAGCAGTTGGACAATGCCACAAGATTTTCAGTGACTTTCTGGAATCATGAAAATTATAATAATTTTAAAGTCAGAGACTCTGTTCGCCTTTCAAAGTTTTTGCACAAGCTGTAAATGTGAAAAGGCTGAAAGTAGCTTGTTTACATGGCTCACTGAGTTCAGCAGTAAGGTTCTGGTTTAACAC
Source organism: Carassius auratus (assembly GCF_003368295.1). Classification (NCBI taxonomy): domain Eukaryota; kingdom Metazoa; phylum Chordata; class Actinopteri; order Cypriniformes; family Cyprinidae; genus Carassius; species Carassius auratus. Next base: position 15,557,244 of record NC_039246.1, read on the forward strand.
AGACTGGTGCACTACAACACTGACATCATTCCCGCTTGGAGGGTTATTTTCGTGCAGTCCTGAGATGTTGTAAGTGGTCAGAGAGTCGGGTTTCAATTCTTGCGAGTGCAGAGTGGAGTGCACGGCCTCTTTGTGACGTGGCTGGATTCTGCCAGCGTGATCTCACTACAGCTCTCACTTATTGGAGGCGTTTCCTTGTCAACAGGGAAGAGGATCCCCTTGTTATTTACTGGCTGTCTAGTCCGTGGCGCCCAGCCTGAGCTCATTTACTCCCTCTTAAGTACGTTGTGGCTTATAATATGATACAGTCAGCTAAGTGGGTTATTTGATATGTAAAGCAGCTTCTGGTAAAATGTTCTGGGTCTTAATAATCGAAATGAAGATAATTAATAGTCAAATGAGTTTGTTGGTTGGGTACAAATACATTTTTTTCTTTCTTTCTATTTCACTATTTTAACACCATGTCTCTGACATGGAAAACATTCTTCATGAGCCATTTTGGGTAAAAGTTGTAATTACTGGTGTTGTTACTTGAATGTTGTAATAGTGCAATCAGTTAACAAATGTTTGAACATTTAAAATGACATTTCTGGTGCATTATTGGCGTACTTGCTAGCATACTGTTTGTGCTGAATAAAGATATTCTTATTCCAAATTCATCCATGCTGCCATGTATAGTAGACAATATTTATCAAATCGTCATTTGCAAGGAAAATCGTCAAACATTCAAGGTTGATTTACAGTGTTTGCAAAGTTTTAATGCATGCATTAAAATTTGATGGAAAGTTGCAACTTTACACCCGGATGATTCATCTGTGTTTTTCGGAAGTTCCTGCAACAAACATCTGGTGAAGTTGGGTTATATTGGCTAGGTCTGTTTTAATGTCAGAGGCAGTGCGAGAATGAGCAGAAGGCTTCAGCTTGTGTCTGGCAGTCTGTGTGGAACACAGTATGTTATTGGGCCTGGGGCGACGGATGGTGTCTGTAGCCGCGATTTATGCACTGTGGCTCTGTAAGACGGCAGCTGTTAAACACACTGACAGGTAGCATATAAAGATGCTATTTATTTGTGCCCAGAAAGCATCTTCCTTACATTTCAAGTGTCACCTCTACCTTACTTCTCTGTTTCACCTCACATTCACCCTCACGCTATGCTACACACTTGCTTCACCTGCTTGATAAAAAAATTGAATATAGCTAATAAGCAAGTCGTGTTGTCATCGTCTTTTAAAACATGGGGGGGGGGGGGGAAATTAAGACAGATGAGTCAGAAGCTGAACATCAAGATGATTTTTGAAAAACAGTGGGACAAAGGAGCCCCGAATGATCTGTTCATTGCTGATCTGCAATTGCGGCTGTTGATTCGCAGAAGGAGGGGATTGAGACTGTGACTGATAATAACTTCCTGTCATTTCCAAGCCATCAAAAATCTGTTCGCCTCGTTCATTCACTGGAAATTAGGCCGTCCATGGCTTGACACAGTGTGATATTCTTCATGGTGTAAAAAGGATTCTGGTGTTTTGCATGCAGAACACAGACATTTGACACTTGAAAGCACAGGTGTGTGTGTGTGCATATGTATATGTACTGTATATGTGTATTCTTGCACCATGAGAAAGACACTCAGCTTCAATTTTCTGTCCATTGGCAAAAGTAGAATTCATGCTTGACCATGGAAAGTCATGTGTTTATTGCAGTTGGAGATTTAAAGAAATTTAAATCCCTAAAAGAGATCAGAGTGTTGCTGCCAGTTAAGGGAGCTGCAAATGTGTGATAAAATATTAAGACTGCTCCCTATTGTGTCAACATGAATGGTCCGTCTCCTTCAACTGGGCCAGTGCATTACACACTTAACTGATTCGCTCAACACTGTGTCTCTTACATAAATACTACAATTAAGATTATGACTGAGATCACTAATACCCATATTGTATTGTGTGTTTGATTTGAGAGCTGTGTACTTTGAGTAAAATTTAGGGGTTTCAGGTGTACTGGAAAATCTGCAGCATTATTTTAAGGACTTATTAGCATGCATTACGAGCAAATTGGCTGTCTATTAGTACTTATAAAGCACATATTAATGCCTTATTCTGCATGACCCTATTTTAGATATCCTAGCCCAAGCCAATACCTAACTTTACAACTACCTTACTAACTATTAATCAGCATCAAATTAGGAGCTTACTGATGGACAAATTATGTTCCTTTATCTCAGGTGTTATCAGAAAATCTTATTATCATTTTAAAATTGTGATCAAAATTAATATTAAAAATGTGTTCTGTAATCACAAGTTGCTGGGAAATCTTATAAATTAATTGGTCAAAAGAGTAGGAAACTTGTGCATAACTAAAATTGAACTTGCCAGTCATGTCATCAGTTTCATGCTCCCTGTAGGCCATATGTGGATGCTTGCCATCAATCCTATATATGTCAGGACATCCGCATCCTGTAGAGCAGAACTCTGTGACACTTTATAATATTTACATGAAAATATATGGAATCTATAAAACAAAACTTGAATGGAAGTGGCTTTTTTATTTCATCAGATGTTGAAGAACAGGAACTCAGAATAGGCTACAAGATGTGAATACTTCCTGCTGGAGGCAGAGTTTATTATGAGCTGGTCACAGCAGACTGCACTTGTTCGGGTTTCATCTATCCTGTATTCTCTACTTGGCTAAATGCGTCGTGCCACTCTGTCCCTCCAAGGTGCACCACCTGTCCTGTCCCATATCCCTCGTCCTCCTCCATCCTTCCAGCTCTCCAGGGAAGTGTCTGCAGTTGGCGTAGACTTGGCAGCCCGTGTCCAGTAAGGCATCTGTCTTTGTCACCCTGTGACTTCAGGAGGTGCGAGACAGGATGGAATTTTATTAGGTGGAATTCCAGACATTGAGCCCACATCTTGATTAGCTCACTTTGAATTAGCTTGGCTAAATTTCCCAAGCAATCCAACAATTGCAGGATGTAAAGCATCAATATTCTGAGAGGAAAGTGTTTAGTAATTGCAGGCCATGTGGCTATAAGCTTCTATGGTTTGGTGCCAGCTGATTTTGTTATTTCAGGGGGCAAGATGTAGAAGATTTCATGCTGCAGAACAACTTGGATCCATTTCCAGTTCTGTTTCACAATCTAACATTTCCTGGTTTCTCTCTACTCTTCCTTTCGATTTCAGTCAATGTCATCATATTTAATTTCTTACAGGAATAAAAAATGAGGCTGTAAGGGATGGAAGAATAGTGTGTACTGTTATGTAACATTTGTTGAAACTGACGAAACATCTCAACTCCAATGAACAGCTTTTAAAGTTTTGATATCTAAAAAAATAACATTATCAAGGACCTTTATGTCTATTCTTCACAGCCTTTTTTTCATCCATATAAATTTCAATATGGTTTCTACTCTGGCCAAAGTCTGCTTGATGTTGAAGCCAAATCATTCCTCCTGAATTTCTTTTAGGTTTTAGAATTGTATGTATGTATGGAAGTCGTGGCCTAGTGGTTAGAGAGTTTGACTCCTAACCCTAGGGTTGTGGGTTTGAATCTCGGCCTGCAACACCACGACTTAGGTGGGGGCACCAAACCCCCAACTGCTCCCCGCGCGCCGCAGCATAAATGGCTGCCCACATTTTTTTTTTCTTTTTTTTTTTTTTGGATTGCATGCTTTGATGCAAAAAGAATAAAATAAGTTGTAAAGCAGTTAGTGTCAATTAAATATCTACATAAGTTTTCATTCATACAGGCAAGGTCAGGTCTTTAATTTAAATATACAGTGGGTATGGAAAGTATTCAGACCCCCTTAAATTTTCACTCTGTTATATTGCAGCCATTTTCTAAAATCATTTAAGTTCTTTTTTTTTCCTCATAAATGTAAACACAGCACCCCATATTGACAGAATTTTCTTTGCACATTTATTAAAAAAAGAAAAACTGAAATATCACACGGTCATAAGTATTCAGACCATTTGCTCAGTATTTAGAAGCACCCTTTTGATCTAATACAGCCATGAGTCTTTTTGGGAAAGATGCAACAAGTTTTTCACACCTGGATTTGGGGATCCTCTTCCATTCCTCCTTGCAGATCCTCTCCAGTTCTGTCAGGTTGGATGGTCAGGGCTCTGGCTGGGCCATTCAAGAACAGTCACGGAGTTGTTGTGAAGCCACCCCTTCATTATTTTAGCTGTGCGTTTAGGGTCATTGTCTTGTTGAAAGGTGAATCTTCGGCCCAGTCTGAGGTCCTGAGCTTTGGGGACGGTTTCCATCCAGGATATCCCTGTACTTGGCTGCATTCATCTTTCCCTCAATTGCAACCAGTCGTCCAGTCCCTGCAGCTGAAAATCACCCCCACGCTTCACTGTTGGGACTGTATTGGACAGATGATGAGCAGTGCTTGGTTTTCTCCACACTTACCACTTAGAATTAAGGCCAAAAATCTATCTTGGTCTCATCAGACCAGAGAATCCTTCAGGTGTTTTTTAGTATTTCATGTGTCTTGCACTGAGGAGAGGCTTCCGTCGGGCCACTCTGCCATAAAGCCCCGACTTTCTCCCACCTCCCGACTGCATCTTTGGGTTCTTCTTTACCTCTCTCACCAAGGCTCTTCTCCTCCGATAGCTCAGTTTCTGGTCATCCCACGTCTTCCATTTAAGGATTAAGGAGGCCACTGTGCTCTTAGGAACCTTAAGTGCAGCAGAATTGTTTTTGTAACCTTGGCCAGATCCGTGCCTTGCCACAATTCTGTCTGTGAGCTCTTCAGGCAGTTCCTTTGACCTCATGATTCTCATTTGTTCTGACATGCACTGTGAGCTGTAAGGTATAATATAGACAGGTGTGTGGCTTTCCTAATCAAGTCCAATCAGTATAATCAAACACAGCTGGACTCAAGTGAAGGTGTAGAACCATCTCAAGGATCATCAGAAGAAATGGACAACACCCGAGTTAAATATCTGAGTGTCACAGCAAAGGGTCTGAATACTTAGGACCATGTGATATTTCAGTTTTTCTTAAATCTGCAAAAATGTCAACAATTCTGTGTTTTTCGGTCAGTATGGGGTGCTGTGTGTACATTAATGAGGAAAAAATGAACTTAAATGGTTTTAGCAAATGGCTGCAATATAACAAAGAGTAAAGTTTTAGGAAAGTTTTCAGGGGGTCTGAAAACTTTCCTAACCCATAGGTATAAAACAACTATTTCAAAAACTATCACTTGCTGATGTCTGTGAATGGTTTTTTTTTCTTCAGGATTACAACTATGTTCACAATATGGATGTGTTTTCTAAATGAGTTGTAAATACTATCTTCCTTGCTAGAACAGTACTGACCCTGAAATAGCTTTCAACATTATGTTCAATTTTCTTTATCAAAGCATATGCTGCAGAGTTTGTGAACAGGTATATGCTTGGTTGAGGATCCAAATGGAAAGAGCGCACTTGATTCTGTGAAGTTAGGGCATGTTTTTCAGTTCGTATCGAAGCTCATTTGTTCCCCTGCTAAAAAAGAGCTCTTCTATGCTATCGACTATATGCAAACATGCTTGATTTGGTGCTGCGGATCAAGCGGTGGCTACAGGTATGTATAGGCTGGCAAGCATACAGGGATTCCTGCCACATGGTGGGCATGGGTATAATTCATTCCTATTAAAAGCAAGGAAATGGCTTCTTTCCTTAAATCCACCCCCTTCTTCATCTCTTCCTTTTTCTGTCATTTCTCTCTCTCTCTCTCTCTCTCTCTCTCTCCTGCCTTCGCTCCTTTGCAGACTAAGCTCTTTCCACGCCCAGAGATAATGTGGGACTTGTGTGGGAGCGATAATGGTGTGTGTGTTTGAAGATGAGATTTGGTTTAAAGCAGACATTTTTTCTTTAGCTTCAACCAAGCCCAATGAACTGGTAGCCTGGACAGGTGTTGCTTCACACCAGTTAAGGCAGATGGCTGTAAAAAAAAAAAATAGCAACTTTAATATTAAAAGGTCTTCACTTGGAAAATGGACCAGTCGGATGCGGCTGGAAAAGGGTGGAAACAGTTTTGGCATTAAAATGGTTCCATCAATTTCCCTGCCTTGCAGTCCAGTAGTTTTGATCAAAGCTGAAAAAGTCAAAGACTGGACTATTTTCAGCATGCAGTATAGCTTCTAGCCAGAGCCTGGAGTGGGGAGAATGTTCCAGAATCCCACAGAGACAGGTTAAGTGTGTGACTGGTACACTGCCACCTGCAGATAGGTGTGTAGCTTTGGAGTGACTTTCTTAAGATCTCCTTAAGTGGCAAACACACATAGCTGGATAAATTAGTTTAACTCCGGTAGTGGCACTTGACATTTTAATAGTTTTATGGTCAAGCAGGTTATGTAGTTTAATTTAAATCCTTCTGGGAGGATTTAAAGGCTGTATGTGATTTTTAATGAGTTTTTTTATATATATTTTAGTCCTAGTCATCATATAATAATCATATACCTCATCATAGCGACATTACTAAAACTAACATTTAACAAGAACCACATGCAAGTCAAATACTTCAAACAAACTTAGTAGAAAGGCTAGGCTGAGTAAATTGCTTAATGGTTGTTGGTTGCTTCCATCCATCCATCCATCCATCCACCTACATCTATAATAATTCTACTGTTTTATGGCCATCATCATTTACAGCCAATACATTCTGAAATTCCCTACCACTGGCAGCTATGTCTATTAATTTTGCACCATGCTGTATCCCTGACTTTGAGTTAGACACAGTGGCAGGAAGAGAAATTATTTTGAGTGAGATCTGTGCAGCTACATGTTCTTGTTCTGACCCTCATAGAAACAGACAGCAATTAGGTGAATATAAAGCACATCAGACACATTGAGTGAAACAGAAAGAGCATATTGGAAAGTGACCAAAACAACTGTGGTCCCTAGAGAACCAGACGTATTGATCTTTGTAAATGGGCAGAAAGGCAGGCAGAAGAGCCTGAGCAACGTGCAATTTGGCTATCTATGCAGATAATGGTTTGATTTCATTCAAGGGACACAGAATTTTAAGAGAGACAAATGATTAAAGTAGCATCTCTCCTGTTCCTTTGGTGAAACATCTTTGCTCAATTTGCGGGATAGGCTTTCAGTGTACTTTATAATATACTTTTACAAATAACCAATAAAGTAGTTTTGATACTGCAATACAAATCAGTAATGATGCTGTGATGCTATACAGCTGGTAAAATAATTATTGAACACGTCACCATTTTTCTCAGTAAATATATTTCTAAAGGTGCACCAGCAGAAATCTATCAGTAACTAAAAACAATCCTGCCTCTCGTCAGTTGAAATTAAAAAGGTGTCACACAAGAAACATTTCATAAATCCCACCCTCATTCGCGTTCTGCATTCGCCATTCAATCTGAATGAACAATATAATGGCATTAACGGGAAGACTAATTATGGCAACATACTGATGGCATTGGTTATAGAAGGATTTCTAAACTTCTGAATGTTCCAGTGAGCACTGTAGGGGCCATAATCCAGAAGTGGAAAGAACATATGATTTCATATAAACCGGTGATTTTTATTTTTTCTTGCTCCTCGCAAGATTTCTGACAGAGCATTGAAAAAAAAATATGATCAGAAGATTTTTCTAAGAGCCGAGGACCACTTGTGGAGATCTTCAGAAAGACCAGGAATAAACAGGTACAATTGTTTCAAAGAAAACAATAAGTATTGTACTTAGTATAGTAAATAAAAATAATATAGGCCTATTTAAAATACATTTAAGCATAGTTCAAAACTATTTAAATATTTACTGACCTATCGCTCGAGACATACTGATATAAAAATTATATTAATACTTTGTGAGATACTACTTGTGCACAATGCAAATTTCTTAATATTAAGTCTAAAATGTAATTTATGTGACAGTTGATGAAGTTTGTATGGATTTTGAGTAATTTTGGTCTAGCAAGAGATTTCAAGTGTACCTAAAGTATACTTGCAATAGTTCCACTGTAGCGCAATCAAATATAGTTGTTTAGTGTCTCTTTAATTGGACTTCAGCACTACTTCAGCTCAATGAAAGGGAGGCAAAGCCTCCTTACAAAAATGGATGAAAAAAATTTGTAATACAAAATAAAACAATGCAAATATTACAAAATATGACATGAAGAAGTGTATAAAGCACTTGTTTTACTAAAGAAACACTGTTCAACAGTGACACCAGTGGGTAAAGTTGCAGCAGGAGTTGGCATCTGTCATGCTTTACCTGAGCCTATTGAATTTAAACAGACCCCCTAAAGCGTGTGGTAGGTTTAGTGAGGGGTAACAGAGAATGACCCTGTGTTCCATTCCTCAGGGCTCATCCCTATGCCCTAATCCCTTCAAAGAGTTTAGCCGAGTGAGAGCTTTGAAGGGTTGAAGGGTGTAGGAGACCAAACAACTGTTTCTTGAAGTGCCCTTCTGCGTCTTCATTATGTGCCAACGTGGAGGCGACGTCATCATGCAAAGAATCTGCGCAAAGGATCATGGGAGCCCGAAGTGTCCATCAGTTGTACCTTTTGAAAAACTTCAATATGGTGGGCATGATTGTTTTTTACTCTGAAGTGCCCTCCGGAGAGCAATATATCCTATTTGGAATGCACCGTCAATGGGGAAAAGTCATGTGAGTAGAGGCAATGCCTCTATCGCTATATGACTGGTTATATTCGGCTGTCATTGGTTCATGCAATAAATCCCTCCTTCATTCGCGTTCTGCATTCGCCATTCAATCTGAATGAACAATATAATGGCATTAATGGGAAGACTAATTAAAAAAAGTTAGGAAACAACTCACACCCTTAGATATAATCACTTTATGTCAAAATAAGACTTGAAATGGCCTGAAAACATGATCTGTGGGAGTTTTAAAAAGTAATCAGCTTAATGAAATTTAAGATAAATCTCAGCATCTGTGACCAATATTTACAGAGCTTTAAGTTTAAGTTAACTTTAAAAGTTAACTATTAATTGCTAAACATAAATTCACAAATAAAATATATAGTTTAAGTTGTTACTGTCTTGGGATATTATTTTGGAATGAATGTAAAATGCTTAAAAACACTGACTTGATGGGATTTATACTTGGTTTTAATAATTAGATAATTGATTACATGTAAAAATATAAAATATCTTTTTTTTTATACTTTTCTGATGTAATGCATGTAATGTTTATTAACAAATAAAATGTGGCTGGGAAATGAATTTACATTTGATTAAAAAACATAACTGTGTACTTTGTCTATGTATCCCATCAGTTTCACATCCTGAACAGTACTTTAGGAACTGCTCAAGTGAGATTGTGAAAAATACATAGAATAAACAAGTCAGTAGAAATTTACTTTCCAATGATTTCAATTTCACAAGCTCATCTTGAAGCATGTAGGGGTTAAGTGACTTGCAGAGATTGAACCAGCAACCTTCCGGTAACCAGCCTTGAGCTTTGACAATAAACTTGGCATTCTCACATTAGTAGCCCCCCTCCCTCTCATCCTGGACACTTGAAGTACATTACATGGCGTAAAGCCCAGACTTAAACTCTGACTGAACACCTCTGGGATGAATCTAAATGCAGGGATGAGCCAGAGCTCATCACCCATCATCAGTGCCTGACCTCACTAATGTTTGTGGGTCTAAATGGAGACAAATCCCTGCAGTTAGTGGAAATCTAATGGGAAACATTTCCAAATTGTTTATATTAAACCCAAGCAGCACACATGCAGCAAATATAGATGTAGTGTCCAGGTGGCTACATCGTGCATATTTGCGTGTCCTGCATTGCAGTAAAGATGTCACATGTTCCCTTCTGACTCCTTTTGATGTTCCACTCATGAAAATGACTGTCTTGAGCCGCTCTGAGCTGTTTTGGCTTTCAGCAGGGTTGATTCTAGCATATGGTAGACCGGTTTTTGCATGTCCACCTACCGTGTAAGCCCTCTCAATCTATCTTTCTCTCTCTCATTCCTGTTCTTGTCCACTCCTCCATCTCTCAGGGCAGGGGTACTGAGGCGTAGAGGGATGTACTACAGTTGGCAGCCCTGCTTGTGTTCTCTGAGCTCTCACTAGATGGCATTCTTCATCCACGACTGTGATCAGGCAAACTGTTAATCTCACTGATAGTTTAGAGTCAAGCATGGCACTGATAAAGATGCATTTCTTTTAGCAATAATATAAATTAATCTGGTAGTTGACCACATTTTGGCTGACACAGTCACATTTGGTATTAAAAGGCACTGTAACTCATATATTAATGATATACTTTCCAACTATATAACCACAGGCATTACATATTTATTTGTTTTGTTTGGTTTTTCATTTTACTTTACAGTGGATCCAGTTAAAATATTTACTGGGCAGGAAAAAACTACTGTCCCGTCTACTCTTATGTCAGAAGTAATAAAAACCTTGCTGTTGAGCCTTGCGTATCCCACACAGTGTCTGCATTGGTTACAACCCTTCTCTGTTTACAGTATAAATGATTTAGTTTGTATGATCTAGTTGTGCGTGCCTCCAGTTGAAATAAATTATCTTCTCGTTTCTAGCCGTGTTACAGAAGATTGGTTGCAATAATGAAATACTTGCCCTGTAATCGGATGCTGTCTTGAAATAATTGGTCTGCCGTTTTAACAGTGTCTCGAGTGTACATTCACATCCTGTCCCTTTATTCACCCAGAACCGAGGCCACTTCTTGACAAAGTAGTCACGTTCCCAAAATATTCTCATAGATTAGCTGTCATCTGTTGTGTGACGTGTGAGATTGGATTACAGCGAAGACCATTAGGGCCGCCGTGTGTGTGTATGTGTGTTCGTTCACACTCTGGCAGATAGTGGTGGTCATTACGTCTTCCTCTTGACACTGTGATTACTCTGCAGTGTCTCCATTAAGCCACTGTCAGCTACTCAGCCACTAGTCTCCGTTTTTTTATTTAGCCCCTCAGTTTCTGTCAAGTAGGTCACCTTTGTTTCCTCTCATGTCTTTTAAAACATGAAATGGAAAATTGGGCTCAATTATGTGTTTTTTTTCTCTCTCTCTCTTCTTATGGAGCTGGACTGGTAATTAACATTTTCACTGACACCGCAAAAGGAGTTTTTTTATTTCTTTATATTTATATTTCTTTAAAACTTTATTTTTAAAACTTTTAGTTTAGATTGTATATTTATTATACATTTTATATTAGATACTTCATATATTTTAGATTTTCTTATTTTATTTTTTCATTAAACATTTTAAAATACTATTATTTCTATTATTATTTAAAAAAGTATATTTAAATGAATTTTGTGTAATTTAATGCATATTATCAAAGTATATATAACAATTTACTCTTATCATATTGTATTATAAAGTTAAATATTAAAATATCAGTGATTTATATTTAATTCTGTGTTATGTATTTATAGTTAAATGTATTATATTATAATTCATTTTAAAGCTAACTATTTTTCTCATAAACACTTTTGATGGGAAAACTTTGGGCAGTGCAAAACATTGCATGCCACAATTACTGTTGAGCCTTGCAAGCTCAAAACATTGTGATCGGAATATTAATGCACTTGACTGAATGAGATTTATTGTTGTTATATTACTATTTATTTTTCACAGTCATCAATCATGTTGTAGTATGTTATGATGGCCACTAGATGACACTGTATGTCATCTACAGCTCCACTTCTGCTCACATTTGATGTTCTGTTGGGATACTCCCAAAATCCTGGTGAAGAATAAGGTCACTGTTTGATTTGCAGTGTAATTTCACACAGCAAAACAATGAATACATCTATGTGTGAATAATTTAAAATCTGTTTCGGAAGGTTTTGTTGTACTGGTGTGTTTTTCCTGTTGGATATTCCTCTCTTGTAAATCCAGTGTCTTTCTTCTGTGCTGAATTTGCCACTAATAATTTTTGTCTGATGTTAGTCAGATTTGTCTGATGTTAGTATTTCCATATAGTGAGATTTGAGGAGTAAACAGAAAGGATGCATAAACTCTTCAAAGCTTACCAAATCATTATACAGCCTATGTGAGTTGAATAATATACAGAATTAACTATTGTGTTCTATGCGAAGGTAAAAAAGCATTATTTATTTATTTATTTGTTTGTTTTTTATTTGCTTACTTAGGTTGTAAATTTAATCAATGTACTTAAATGAAGTTGCAGGCACTGGGAAAGGTAATGTTGTCACCAAAACTTTTTGCTGTTTTTATTTTATTTATTATTATTTTATTTCGTTTGCATGCATGCATGCATGCATACACACACACACATACACACACACACACACACACACACACACACACACACATACACACATATATATATATATATATATATATATATATATATATATATATATATATATATATATATATATATATATATATATATATATATAGTTTTGTGTGTGTTTTTTTTGTGTGTGTGTGCTTTATGCACCTAACCTTTTTGAACATTTTCAGGTAATATTTTTCATTTACTTCGATGAAATAGACAACTTATTGATTATTGGGCTAGTAAAAAGAATTATCAGCTTATTAGTAATAGCCAGATTTTTTTATATTGGTGCATTACTGGAATTTTTCTCTTTTTACATTACAAAAACCTTGCATTAAAGGAATAGAGGGTTTTTAAAATTATTTTTATATGTTGTCTATGGTCAAATATGTCTCTTGTCCCTTGTTGCAAAATGACAAGATGTCAGTGTTCCTGCTTGATCAGCTTGGCACATCAGAAAAGATCCCTCTGTGCCCTGATCTGACATGTGAACCAGAGCAAGTTTGAATGAAGGTGACATTTTAGTGAAAGTCAGAGAAGATCAAAAGTGGATTTGCTGAAATAATGCCATGTTGGACTTGATATATGTCTCTTATTTTTTCCTAAATGTCACCTGGAATTCTGGTAATAAACAGTACATATACTGTTATGACCGTGTGTTGAAGCCACAGTCACAGATTGATTGATCCTGATGTTTAAAACTGTGAGAAACTGCATTTCTTTATGACATGAATCAATCAATCCATCAGCCCTGATTAAGAAGGCGTTTATAGATTAGTGTTTGTTCAGAGCGTGCATACATACAGTGCCGCTGCATACCCGTGTTCTCATTTCAAGATGATGAATGGCTTCCTCTGTGTGTGTGTGTTTGCTGCTCTGTGAGACAGCTTTACCAGTGCCGCGCGGCTGGGACACCTGATTTACAATCCGACCCGTGTTACACCAGCACGCAGCAGATCAATGATGGAGAGTGCCACAGCTTTACTTGTACACACGTGTTACCCCTGTCATGGACAAAAAAAAAAACGTGTTCGTAAATTACCTACAACTGCATGATGCTAGAGCTGGCAGCAGGAGATAAGGATGAGGTTCTTCATTTTGTGGGATCTGTTTGACCCGGCACAGTCGATTTTAGCTCATGTCACACAGAATCAAAGAATACAGTACTCTTCTTTTAGCCGCAGAAGCTTGTGTTCAGTGAAGCAGTGCTGCATTTAAAGGGACAGTTCACCTAAAAATGACAGTTGTCATCATTTATTCACCATGTTTGTCATTTTAAGCATGTATTCTTTATTCATACAAGGAACAAGGAATGTCTATCTATCTGTCTATCTATCTGTCTGTCTGTCAATTATTTAATTAAAGTATTTAAACATTAGAAAGTGTAAACTCATGTTCATTAATATTTTTGATAAACCATTCTATAATCATGTCTATGCAATTTATGAGTTATGTTTTGGTGTGAATGTGGTTGCAAGGCCATTTATGTTGCTGACCAAATGTTTACTGTGGAGATTATTATTGAATAAATGGAAAGGAGTTGAAGGAAAAACTAAAGAGTGAGAGGATGTTGTTGCTCCTTTGGTCCTTAATAAACTGATAGTAATTCAAAAGGACTGTGTGAGCCCTTTGACTTTTATCTGTGGTAAAAAGAAAAGCTGACTTTATACTGCCAGCAGGAGATAAATGTTGGAAAGGCAGTGAAGATATGGCATGTGCGGTTCAGTAAGACTTTGCTTGCTTTGTGAAGTGTTCTTGGGTATTCAAGTGCATACAGCACCAGGCTACCGTTTTGCTTTCATTGAAAATTACATTTAAATCTCAAAGTGCTGAACTCAGCTTTCAGATGACTGCAATATATGACCTTGTGAAAATACCCTGAGATTTATTCAATGTGTATTATTCAGTGTCATATGCCTAAATATAGAAACTGGGTGGCTAAGAAGCATGGAGCTATTAACTCAGACAGTCCATTATTTGATAACCAAAATAGATTTGTTAATTATTCATTACAAATATTTCTTAGTGAGCATGTGAGGGGAAAAATAGTCTAGCTAATGCACTGCAGCAAAGTTTTTGCCTTCTTATTCAATAAAAATCGATCTTATTTTATCCCTGGGTAAAATAGACATGGACGTGATCAAAATTCTGCTGAATTTAATCAAGTTTAAATTCAGATCAGCTTGAAATCGGATGTTTATTATGCCGTGTTGACAGCATGGATTGCCTGAAGGTCATTTAATAAGCATTTCTGGACTGTTGATGGCCCTGCTTTCCTGTCCAAGACCACCCAAGTGTGTGAGGGTTGTTTATTTATGTTCACTTGATTTGGAGGCATGAAATGCACAGTGATGGAGGTATATATGGGTGGAAATATATGGGTGGTCTTCAGTTCTTCATGCAGGTAGCAGCAAGCCCGAGCCTCAGTGAAGTAGCTATTGCGATTAGAGCGGCACAGTTTTTTTTTTTTTTTTTTTTTTTTAAGCCGAGATCATATTCTGCTCCACTGCTTTCAGGGAGAAACACACGTAGAAAACTCTTTGGAACTGTCTCATATCCATTACAGCTATTCTCTGGCTCTAATGGCGTTATTATAGATGGCTAACATTTCAAACGGAGACTGAAAGTTCTTTACACTAGATCTTTTGTGACAACTCATTGTCATAATCCCGCTCATCAGCATAAACGACGTGTAGTTTGGACAATTCCCTGTGCCAGTGGGAATAAATTGTCTCGGTCGGTTTAAAAATTAGCCTAGAACGTCTTTCGTTTCACAGGTTTAGCTGCTGCTTTTCATGGCCAATTAATTCTGGAGCTGATATGTCCTCACTGTCTGGCTCTATTCTGATCACTCACTCGCTCACCTGTGGTAATAGGACCGTGCGATGAAGACCGCACTTCAGGTTCGTCCTGGCGGGGGTCTATATCAGAGCAGCCAACTGGATGAAAAGCTCTCCATATGAAAGGCTGGATCTGCAGCACCTGCTGTCAGCATGCTCGTTGTTTTAATTGAAATAAATTAGACCTGTCTGAGGTGTAAGATCCACTGAATATGCGTAACAAAACCACAAAGTTCCATATGAATGGAGACATATCCTATCTCATTTTTATTAATGGAATGAAATTCATTGAGCATTTAAGACTTTATCATTCCACGCAGTAATGATTAATTACATTATTTATATATATATATATATATATATATATATATATATATATATATATATATATATATATATATATATATATATATATACTCGCCTAAAGGATTATTAGGAAAACCTGTTCAATTTCTCATTAATGCAATTATCTAATCATCAAATCACATGGCAGTTGCTTCAATGCATTTAGGGGTGTGGTCCTGGTCAAGACAATCTCCGGAAATCCAAACTGAATATCAGAATGGGAAAGAAAGGTGATTTAAACAATTTTGAGCGTGGCATGGTTGTTGGTGCCAGACGGGCCGGTCTGAGGATTACAAAGAATGGTGTGAAAAGGGAAAAACATCCAGTATGCAGCAGTCCTGTGGGCGAAAATGCCTTGTTGATGCTAGAGGTCAGAGGAGAATGGGCCGACTGATTCAATCTGATAGAAGAGCAACTTTGACTGAAATAACCACTCGTTACAACCGAGGTATGCAGCAAAGCATTTGTGATGCCACAACATGCACAACCTTGAGGCGGATGGGCTACAACAGCTGAAGACCCCACCGGGTACCACTCATCTCCACTACCAATGGAGATGAGTGGTATGTGGTAAATTCTGGATATGCATCCCACAAATCTCCATCAACTGTAAGATGCTATCCTATCAATATGGGCCAACATTTCTAAAGAATGCTTTCAGCACCTTCTTGAATCTAGGTTTATATATATATGATATCATATTTCATTTGTATTTTTATTTATTTTCAAGGGAAAAAAACTCACCTTTGGCTATAAATATAGTTTTATAATAATAATAATAATTAGACCTGTCTGAGGCATAAGATCCACTGAATATGCGTAACAAAACCACAAAGTACCCACATAATAATTATTATTATTATATATAACGTTTGTATGAGCATTTTTGTCTGTGAGCTGTTAGCTAGCTGTTTGTTTTGGAAATTATTTAATGTTTCCATTTAGTATTTTTAATGCTATAATGCTGAAATTCATATACAAATATTTGACCCTCGACCACCAAGCAATTCTTAAGATAATTATAGATTTTTTTAATGCCAAAATTCATTAGGATATTCAGTAAATATCATGTTCCGTTAAGATATTTAGCAAATTTCCTAAAGTAAATATATAAAAAAAACGTATTTTTTTTCTATTAGTAATATACATTGCTGAGAACTTCATTTGGACAACTTTAAAGGCGATTTTTGTCTATTTTGATTTTAAAAGCTGACTACAGAAATAAGTTTCTTGTAGGTACTTGTAATCCTTGTAATAAATCATGAACTTTACACCATAGCTTTTGTTTCCTTATTAAAAAAACATTATTATCTTGACGATAACTGCCACAATAGTTTATGACTCAAAATGTGTGAGGATATTGACCATCTTTGTCTTTTAAAGAATTGGAATCACTCAAAAAATGGGAAGAAAAGCTTAGTTTTGGTGTAAATTTCTATATTACTATATTCTGTATTACATTTCAAGTGGAAAGCACACATCAGGTACCGAAAACGATTCATTCAAGTCCAGCAGCCAATGTGATTGCAGGGTTCGAGTGGATGCATCAGGCATTTGACGAACCACCCGAAGTCGCCCTCTAATGAGCCAGCCATTTCCTGCCAGCTGCTGTCACTAGAATGAGCAATTTGAAAGGTAAATGCTAATTCGAGCCACCTCTCTAAATCAGAGTGATGTGCAAATGGCCCTGAGGTATTTTGATCACGTTCCCGTGGCATGCTGTGAGGCTGCGTTATGCGCAAAAACTTCCTCATTAACCAGGAGGCTTGTTTTCACGGACAGATGGTTTCCACACCACTGTTAATTTATTTTAAGTAAGATGATACCTCAAGAACCCCGAGGCATTATCGCACGGCTTGATGGATGAGTGCGCTGCTCTGTGCCATAAGCAGTTATCATATTTATTGATTTTTTTTTGTTTTTGTGGTTTCAAATGAAATTGCACGTTGTTTAATTTGACTTCATCTTATGCAACCTGTAACTAATTATTCTTCATGATGCTTAAAGTAGCAGCATTTAGCAAATTCATTACACCACGGTGCTACAGTATCTCCAATATATTGACTTACAGTGCTGTTTTTTATTTTTTTATTTTAGCACAGATGGGACTCTTAGCTGTGTTGAAATTATGTTGTCTGCAAATATTACTAGATAATACATCAGGTGTTTTTTCATTGTCATGTTAGGTATTGTATTTTCTTTAAATATTGCATAAACACATGCTCAGGAATCATTTTAAATGGATTGAGGGAGTCTAAGGTCAGTTATGAAAAGGTCAATATTGCAATAAAAGAGCGTGTTTTTTATATACACTATCTATCTGTCAGTCTGTCCGTCCGTCTGTCTGTTTTTTTTTGTGCAAAACTTTAAGTATTTATCTATACATAAACTGACTTTTAATATAAATCATATAAATAATCATAGTAGTAAAAACATCACCTTTTTTATGGGGCATGTAGTTTTACATTTTTTCTTTCCAAAAAGTGAGTGAGATATGCCTCTAGTTCTCAAAGTTATTCTTGTTTTACAACCTTTATTCTTGTCACACTAGTATGTCTTATAAAGCTGAATGACTTTATTATTCGCCTTCCCCATGACTCATGTGGGTACAGTGTTTATTAAGCTTCGTCGTCTTGTACAGATGCACTGAGAGCAGACATATGTAGGCTTGAAAGCATTCGAAGCTAACATCAATTTTGCACAGATGAATATCAAGAGAAGCTTTGACCTTTCACAACCTCTGAAATGTAGAAGTGTTGCTGCTGGCTGACGTCAGAGAGGTGGTTTGTGGGTGACGGTCTCCACTTTCCTTTAGAGAATTTTACAGTGCTGCTGTACTGGACAGGTGCTGACAGCAAAGTCATGTTTTATCCAGATGTACTGCGCTTCTGTCACAATGCGTTAGCTTGCTTTGGACTATATTGCGGCACATAAACCTCAAAATCTATCTTTGTCCTTTTTAGCTGCACGCTATGATTTGAAGCCGCTATAAAATCACATTCATGCGTTTTAGCGTATAAAAGAAGCAGGTTTTTTGTCATTTTATTTTATGATCGGTAGACCTGAGATTAGCAAACGGTTTACCTCTGCATACATTTTCAACTGTCAACCAGCTGGCGTTTTCAATAAGACTGACTGAGTGAGAGGCCAATAATGGAAGCAGAAATGAATGAATACAGTTACCTCATTGAAAAGTATGGATGTAATTAACATGATCTATCCTTACGAGAAAGTATTTCACAGTGGCTTGACTTTCTAAGTCTGTGGGCTTTGGGAGAACAAAAAAAAAAACCCATTGAGTGGTGTACAGAGACAGTTCTCACCAACGCTTTCATTTTATTGCCTCTATAATGGAAGAGAGAGCAATCAAGTGCAGAGGAAATGGCTTCAGTCATCAAGCATTTTTTTCACTACCTCTGTTGGCACTTGGAAATGACTGGGCTGATTTTTACAAATGGTGACCATTTCTGTTTGGCTGCTTGTGTGCATGCAGATTTCTTGAGGGAGAGTGTTTGTTGTGATGAGCAGCCTGAAATATTTTCTGCATATATAAACACTTCAGACATTATAGGAGGCAACATGGGGCACTTGCCAGCCAGGTGTATTTAATTTAAAACCTAATAGTATGCTTTTAAGCAGTAATAATTTCCAATAGTTTCTAGTTAACTTTTGTCTGTTACTATTGTTTAGAATGAAATTGAGAAAAGGGTATTAATACAAAACTGGATTGTCTTTAAAACAGGTTTTATATTGGTGTATTTAAGTAATAATCAGTCTAATTATCGGAGACCTTTACATCGTTCTTTTAGATCAGCATTGTTCTCATGTGTATTTTGACCTCAAAACTTTTCCTGTGCGTTCTCATGCTGTGAAAAACATTAGAAGTGAATTGTAACCTCCGTCTGAGGTAACTGCATGTGTCCAGTCAGCAATTTTTTATCACAGTGATTAAATGCAGCACTCTAGTTCAGATGAATTTCTTTGCTGAGGATCGGGGTTTGACCCTCTCAAATTGCTATCACATAAATCACAATTCAGAAACTTTCCTGTGAATATTGATGAGAATTCACCTTTTGAATATCATCCTGAGCTTTAGAGAAAGTGTATTGGGCATTAAGCAGCATTTTAACAGTGTATCAACACAGATAAAAAGTAAAAATGCATCTCTTTATTATTAACGCAGGAGTATGAACTGTATAGATTCTCATTTTGGAGACTTTCTAATGTGTTATGAGAAAATTCACAGACTCTTTGAACTTTGTTGGAATCTGTGCTCAAATACTTTTGCTTTATTTCAAATTGAATTTATTTGTGGTAAAATAAATATTTTACTTACTATATTTTTACTTTTTACATTAAAAATTCTCTGTTTCACACAAACAAATACACACAGAGACACATGCACATATAATATTATGCAAATAGCACTTTTGTGTCAGTCAAAAATGACAATGGTTTTCTTCAACTAGTATGCTGCAAAAATAATGCTTGATTTTGCAGCCCACTGCTCATCTTTCGTTTGCCAGCTCCAAAGGCAAAGAGCTTTTGTGATGGAGAGGGGATCTGAGTGCATGTCCCTCTGTGATTACCCCTCCTCAGAGGAAGTGGTATTTTCAGGAGAAAGAAAGTAGGAGAGATAGAGGAAAACAGAAATCTTGTTTATTATGCTTCAAAGCTCTTTCGTTTCTCTGTCTAAGCAGAAGTAAAGGATTTCTGTTAAACGTGCCTCTGTGTTCCCCAGTTTTGCAGGATATCATCACAGGACTTCCTTTGTGTGTGCCATTCAGACTGCAATGTTAATGTGTCACAATACAACAAGCAAGCATGCATTTAAAAACTGAATTCAGTTTAATTTAGAGTTTTTTTCCTTTATGGATTTTTTTTTTCACAGGTGACATAAAACAATGTCAAACAAAGTCTTGAATGACCTACTTAACATTTGTATAATGCAACACTTTATATTAACTTCCATTAATCATTAACATAATTTGTACCAGATCATATTTTATTGAAAAATGAATGTTTCAGACTTTTACAATTGTTGTATTTAAATGTTATTGATAAATGAGCATTTTATATAGTATTTGTTAATGTTTTTGATGGACCTTTTATTGCAGTTGTCTATATATGCTGTAATATTTACAGACTTTACTCATGAATATTAATCATAAGTGATGTTTACTCAGAGTGCGCTAATCAGCTGGTGATTTAATTATTACTACTATGATGAAGGGATGCCACTTACATTTTTTATGAGTTACTTGACTGGATGGTTACCAAGAAATGCATAAATTCATGCACTGTATGTTAATTTTGCATTGAGGCATACATTTTTGTGTATGTATAGTGTATATTGTTTTGCCTTTTTTAGATGTTTTATTTCATAATTTGTAGGTTAGCCTTATTATAAATCATACCTTTTTAAGTGAATTTTTCTCTATGGTTGTACTATGACCACCACCTGAAAGTAGAATTTTAGTAAAAATATTAAAATATGTGTACTGCGAGATGAACCTGTATAAATAAAAACAGCTTCCGGAGTAAAACTAAAAAAAATTATATATTATGGTTTGTGATTTTTAATTAGAAATAAATGTCCCTCACAAATGCGAGTACAGCACTGCAGACTGTTTCAAACTATTGTATCACATCATGGGTGAAGTAAAGGAGCAAAAATACTTTTTAAAGACAGTTTTATTGGCATTTAAATCATTAAGAAATTAGAGGATTTGCATACAAACAAGTCACTTTTTTAAAAAAGCATCTGGAAAATATAAATGCTTCGCGAGAGTGTTGTTTGTTGGAAATAGGATATGTATTGACCAGGCTGAGAAAAGGAAAGTAACTTTAAATTTATGGACAGAGGGATTTCCTTCCATCTGAGGGAAAGCACTCCAGGATCTATTAAAACCCAACCTGCGTATCGTTTTTTCCATTTGAATGTATTTCTAGGCCATATGTCACTGTAGGCCTCCAGTAGTTCTGTATTTAATAATCTTGGGAAAGCCTTTCCAACTGTGTTTACCTCCTGCAGGATTCCATGAAAGTGCTATCAGAGGTCTATTAGTACAGACTAATGGGCATTAGCGTCTCTCATTAAGCACAACTTTTTCTAATGTACTTTTCAAAAGAGTTAGAAGTGTTTGTTTATTCATTATCGGTTTAATTGAGTGATTAAATGTAATGATTGCAACGGCTGGAATATTGAATGAGGTTGAATGTGGTTGAATTCTGAAATGAGGCAATTTCCTCTTTCAGGATTTGGGTTTTTAGTCCAATGTAATTCATGTTCCACTTCCATTTGAGGTTCACACAGTTTCTGGATTCCATTTGGATTACACTATCAACACTATCAGTCGACATTATATGGTATATATTAACATGCTATTTATTAGAACAAAGTCGGTGTAAAGTCTAGATGCATTTTACATTGCTTCCAAACTAATTGCTTTAAACAATGTACAATTGTGTGTGTGTGTGTGTGTGTGTGTTTAAAAAAAGAAATGCTATGCCTACCGTTTCAAAGCACAATACAAAACTGTGACATTCATTCACTGACGCTCTTTAATCAGCAGCGCTAAATCCGGGAGTGCGTATATAAAGGCCTGCTGATTTTAAGTTTGAATATGATGAAAACGCTTTTGTTTATTTATTTTTAGATGCTTTTTTCAAAAATTGGGGAATACATAAAGCGATTCTTCTTAAAGAGGCAAACAAACAAAGTAGTAGTAAATATTAGCATTTTATTTTTAAGTTTATTTACTATAATATAAATGCATTTGTATTTGATACTAGGACTGCTTTTTATTTTTTTATAATATTTAATAATATTATAACACACTATTACACTATTATTTACTATTATTTAATTTTTTTTAAACTAGATAAGGCAGTGCAAGTCAAGTAAAGGCAATGCAAGTTTATTTATATAGAAATTTTAATAATAATGAAGAAAAATAATAACAAGAATAAAACAAACAATTTTAAAACTTTTAAAATTATTTAAAAATGTAGTCATTTAAAATGAATTTAAAACAGTTATAAAATGATTTTACATAAAATAATATAGTACAATCAGTTCGGACATTGCACAGTGCTCATTCAATAAATGCACATGCACAGATAAATAAAGTGTAATAATATTATTAATTCATTTTTTTTATTGTTGCATTTAATGGGTCACGCTATATGCAGTGTGAGGACCAAACCAAATTTCCAGGTTCTCTTATGAGAACCAGGCTGAATTTTTTGTATTTTTTTATTATGCATTTATTTTATTATCAAAGATAGTATCTTCTGCACTGCTGATGATATTTAAAAATAAATAAATAAAATTTAAAGAACAAATATTTTATGTACTGTATATTCCCCTTTTTTCATCCAAATATTTTGGGGCAGAACTGTCTACCTAAAAAAAAAAACAATCCGGCACATTTCTCATGGTTAAACATGGAGCACAAGCTGTCTGTACGAGCCTGTAAGAAAACCGTTTTTCATGGCTTTTAGGAGAGATCAGAGGTTGAGTGTTGTTTACAATCCACCTGTATGAACTACACACACCTGTCTTCAACAGCTGGAGCACATGTCATGGTGAAATCTAGTAATCCTGTTAAAAGACATTTGTCACACTGTGTCATATCCCGTGCTGTAATTTGCCATGACACTTATGCGTGCCAAACAAATCCAGCGATCTCTGCACACTAACCACCTCCGAGTCATACAGCCCAGCATGTGGCTGAGATGCTTCATGTACCAGGCTGCTGAAGCAGAACATGTAATATGATAATATGGACATTGTGTGTGCGTGTGTGTGTGTGTTTGAATCAGTAAGTAGGGTGTGTGGAACAGGTTATGATACCGTCTAATGCTGATGCTGGAGTCATCTGTCTTGTCGAGTGTGAATCTGAGATGGAGGTTGGGATTGCTGGAGGAGGGGGAGGGGGTTCTATAGTAACTGGCTTCCCATGTGGCTCTTCTGTCAGCATGGAGCAGCAGCTGTATGAATGTGCAGAGTACATCATCACAAAGCCCTGGAAATGCTTCTGCTTATTTCAAAAATAAATGTAAAAAATGCAAGAAAAAAAAGTAGGAGAGATTGCATTATATTTATAACACAATAGTAAGGACTTTATACCCCCTTTTTTAATATATTATGAGATAAAAAAAATCTCTATCTCTCTATCTATCTATCTATCTATCTTGAATATTTAATTGGTCATTCCCATTTCCCCTATTTTTACAGTTAGATTACCTTTGTTGTCATCTTATATACTTTAAATGACCTTTAACTTAAAAAAAAATGTTTAATAACATTTTTAATTGTAATCTTTAAGAAATCTTAAAATGACTATCCAATTTATAATACTGTGCATAACTGTGCAAAATGCACGATGTAGCATTTAAAAGTATAGCTAGATTTTGTTGGAATATAAGAAAAAAACGT
The DNA here is from genome assembly GCF_003368295.1 of Carassius auratus. Classification (NCBI taxonomy): domain Eukaryota; kingdom Metazoa; phylum Chordata; class Actinopteri; order Cypriniformes; family Cyprinidae; genus Carassius; species Carassius auratus. The sequence goes on from NC_039246.1 coordinate 15,581,134, forward strand.
TTTTATTTATCGTCATAATATTCATAAACTATTTGTGAATAAATATTTTCATTTACATGTTTTTAGGCTGCCACGACCTGATTGGTTTAAATTTTAATTTTAAATTAAATTGAAATGTATGCATTTAGCAGACACCTCGACTAACAGTGCATTCAGGCTAACATTTTTTTACCTAACGTGTTCCCTGGTAATTGAACCCACAACCTTTTGCGCTGCTAACCGCTGCTCTACCACTGAGCCAATGAAGGACTCTTTGATGTGCATCTTGCAATCAGTTCTCAAAATGTCTCCATCTTAGTTTTATTACAGATACATCCCAAATACATCCCCAAATTCACATAATTATACATGGGTGAAAGCCTGGCTATTGTGCTTCTGCTAAAAAAAAACCACACTGAAGCGTTTATCTCTAATGAATGAGTAGAAATGCGTCTTCTTCGAGCACTGATGTGTAACTAATTATTCTCTGACAGGAAAATGAATATGCATGTGATTGGCAAAACAAAAAGAGGTGTTCATCTGTTCATTTAACTGCTTAGCTTTCAAAGTTTGAAAATCTGAACCGACGTCTCTTTAGATTTAAGCTTCGGGATACTGACCACACGTGTTTCGGTGCTATTGTTTCTGTTACAGAGGGTTTTGGACAAAATGCTCAACTAGATTTTCAGTATACTAGGAGTTACTCAAACTTCCATGCTGTCATCTTGGAAGGGACACTTGTTGTCATATATATGTCAGGAAGTAGAAGGAAGTAGAACACATTATATTTAGTTTGCCAATATGTATCCCAGACCTCCATATAAAGACCTGAGAATTTTTTTTTTTTTCTTTTTTAAGAGAAGTGTTGCTGTGATTTGTCAGAATAATGTGTCTCAATATGACATTTTACTTGATCTGCTCTCATTCTGCCTATTTTTCCTGTCTCTCCAAATGTCATATTGTTTGTATGTTTTTCTCCCCAATGAACATCAAAACTTCTGCTTTGGCCACTGGGCAAACAATAAGAGTGGGTTCACTAGAGCATATCTCTGAAAATGATAAATGTTCCAATGCTTCCCCTGTCCTACGGCTGCCCGTGTTCGTACCTGTGGCCACAGATAAGAGGAAATGCCTGCCAGACTCATTGGCTGTCATTGCAAACAAATCTTTTCATGTGAGAGCAGCCCAGGAACACAATGCTACAATATTTGATTATTTTATTTTATTTTATATTATTTTATATTCACTTTCTGGCCAAGATTTTTCTTTTTTTTTTTATGTAGGAATTTCATGTCACAATTTCTGTTTATCTCCAAAAACGAAGCAAGCATTTAAACATAAAACTTTAAAATATATATATATATATATATATATATATTTTTGGTCATTGGAAATAGCTTGTACAGATTTTGACTGGCGGTATGCATAGTACCATGTCCAGATTCATGCTGGAGACTGGTTTCAAATGTTGTCGCATAATTGGATATTCTCTCCAGTAGTTGGTTTCTTGTTTTGTATCCCAGCGAGGTTTCTTTTTTTGCAGATACGAATAAACTGTGCACATCCATCCTTATCTGGTCCTATAGAGCTACAGAACCTCTTTGTGCATTAGACCCTTCAGGGAGTCATGTGTTACACACTGACCTACAGAGAGAGGCTCCTCTTCTCATCTCCTGCCAGCTAAGGGTCAACTACAAGGTTAAAGACGACTTCGCCAGCCTAGCATGTACAGGGAGACCTGGAGCGCAACGTTTAACACAAGAAATACTCACTTACACCTCCAGCGGCTTCTGGCTCAGCCTCCATTGGCCTTTTAACAGCTCCGTTTAAACCCAAATGCTCTTTTGTGCTTTTAAGCCACTTGTCACCTACTGTGATATTTCTAGGCCTCTAATGTTGGAGATTTTATATGCTTGTGTCTAACAGAGTGCATTATGTACACATGTAAACTGCTGCTTGGAGATATAATTGTATAAACCATATAATTGTATATTCATTCTCTCAACAGTATAATATTTTAAAACTATTGATAATTAATTTAATGCTTGCTTAGCAGTATTGTGTTTCTAAGGTCACTGCCGCAAAATGATTGTCAACAATTTTAATTTGTAATAATAAGTTGATTGTACTTTAACTTTTATATAGTTATAATGCAATTATGAAGGTTTTTTACTGTATTTTTCTTGTTTTGGCTACTGTACCTTATATTTTCATGCATTTTCATGGTGGAGGTGATATGATCACAGACAAACCTGATATTTGCATGCTTACGTACATCTCCTTTTCTTTTAGAACAATCTATCATGCCACTTATGTATATTCTCATAAATATTCATTCTTCGCTACCCAATCATATCACTTTATCCCACTGTGTGCTGTGAATCACAGTATATTTACATCTTAAATATCATTAGGATTCCTGTGGGTTGTATTTTTTCCACCCACGGAGTAGTTATATGACTTGGCTCTCAGGGTTAATAACACGCTCTGTCATTCTGCATATTTTTTGCTGTTTTCAAGGGGTTATTTTAAAGGCCTCATGGGGTGAACAGAGACAGGGCATTGATTTAAATAAAAAGATGCAGGAGCGTTTTCTGGGGCAGAGGTACACTGCTACAAACAATTTTGAGAATCATCATGTTTGTGGTGTTTTCAAGTAAAAATATGTAAACAGCCCTAAAACATGTATTTAAGCAAAACCATATAAATTATGTAAGATATTCAAATTTAGATATAGATAAATATACAAACCCCATGGCCTTTTTTAAAGATTTTTAAGATTTACTTCAAACAAACAACAAAAAATGTTATACACCAATGGTATAAAATTTATTAGTGTGTGTGTATGGATATATATATATATATATATATATATATATATATATATATATATATATATAAATATAATATAATATAATATAATATAATATATATATATATATATATATATATATATAAATATAATATAATATATATATATATATATATATATATATATATATATATATATATATATATAAATATAATATAATATATATATATATATATATATATATATATATATATATATATATATATATATATATATATATATATATATATATATATATATATATTTTTTTTTTTTTTTTTTTTAAACTATATGTACTATATGTATTTTTCTTTCAGATCCCACGGAACACATATATTTCAATCTCTTTCTTCTCTCCATTTCATTTGCAGCCCCTCAAAAGTCTGGGCATTGGCCAGACTCGAGTGTCTGAGGTGTGATTGCATAATGCTGCAGTAATATGCAGCTCCTGATTTGATCAGTGTACTTGGAACCATGAAAGGAGCAAATTGCTCTTTCTTTGCTGGTGTATCCCTTTCCAGCCTGGCTGATTCCAACAGGCTTTATCTCAAATGCACCTTGCTGGTGATTTCAAGAAGTTTTATTCATACTAAATGCCATTACTGCTGCTTATCTACCTTAACCAGCAAGACTTTCGTGGGCAACCAGTGTCACTAGGCCCACCAGTTGTTTAGTCTTTTCATAGATTTCACAGCATTTCATAATTTTTTTTTTGTCCACTGTGTGATTTATTCATGACCTCAGAAGATTGTGCCTTCCATATCTGTAACTGTTAAATTGATGCTGTCTGACTCACAGCGTCCAGCTGACTTTGGCATATTGAAAGCTGGGAGTTTCTGAAGTGTTAAAAATCAGAGCTAGCTGAGTAAGGAAACAAGTGATCAATTAGGAGCTCTAATATATGATCCGTAATATATGATCCGTTGGGAACGGGGACAAAATATTTGGCAGTGTGAATGATCTATGCAGTATTTCCTCTTTGCCAAGTTGAGGAGACTTGTACACTAAACAGTTTAGACTTTTATTCTCAAGGACTCCTGCCCTGTTATATGTATTTCAGTCAATGTCTAGATGCCAGTGATAAAGTTTCTCTAATGCAGCCTGACGCAAGTCACCTGAAATGGGTTTCTGTTTTTTTTTCTTTTGTCCTCGAAGATTTCAAGGTTATTATTATATTGCTCACCAGTACAAGGCCTGTGATGTTTTATTGACTGTTTTTTTTAATAATGTCCTTGTTGCCATTTTATAAAGTGAGAAGAGTAGAATAGTTGTTTTACATGTACTTTTATCATCTGTTGTGATGCTAGTTTTCACAGGGTGGGTTTATTTTGCAAGTCAATTTCTTTTATAATAAAGTCTTGGTTACAAAATCAAAGACAAAATTAAGACAGACTCTTGTCGAATGGACACCATTACAGTTTGGTGTTAAATGGCAACTGTTTAGACTGGCAGACATAGTGTTCACCCCACATCAGTTGGTTCATTTCATGCCTTAAAAAGGATTAGAATCACATTTGCAAAAAAAAAAAAAAGCACACACTGATGCTATTCGTTATCACAGCTTTTAGCTTGCTGATAGTGTGTGCATTTGGCAAATATTTTCCTGTTGTGTCCACAAGACTGCCAAGCCAATCATGCGTGCCGTTTTTAGCGGTCAATGCACCTGATCTGAAATTGTTGGAAATTTGCTCAGTTCTGTTTCAAAGACGGAAATGACATTTATGGAAAGTCCACCAGCAAGCTAAACCTAGGAAGATGTCTTGGATGAGTTCCCTGCACCTTAATGGATTGTAAGAACAGCTTTACTTGGCTTAAGTTAATAGGATTGTTTGACTAGTACTGGAAGTGGGATTGTTATCACAAGTTAAAAGTAAAGAAAGGCATGCTGTTCTAAAGCTGAGATTGTTCCCTTTCATTCACAACCTGTACAGAGCCATATAAACTGATACAAACAACACGCATATTATGATTCTAAACAGTCTCGGTGAAATACACCATGTTGCAGTAGTCTGTATTTTCTGTTTCCAGTACAAATTCCATTCATCACAGATTTTGTGAGTGTGTTTGAGTTGTTAACCAATTCTGGTTATTCCTTTTAGTGAATAAGATGAATCAACTGGTGCAATTTGTTCTTAAAAATCCCCCCTCAGCATAATTAGTTTATAATTATAGGCTGAATTTTTTCTTCAAGTGTCCTAGTATGCTCAAACCCAACAAATGCTGTTTAATAAACACCTAGGGCTGTTAAAACAATGAGCATCTACAGATCTATTGTTCATAAGATGAGGTAATGAACAAATTCAAACACACAAGGAATGGATGCATGACTGTTTAAGATCTTTTTGCTGTCCAAGAATCCTTGGCCAGGATTCTTACTTAATAAGATGTTTGTAAAACTGTTTTGAGACATGACATGCTAATTAAACCCAAAAATGTCATTCCAAACAAGTGTGGCTTTCTTGATTCTGCAATGGGGTCCAAAACATCACTAGACTAAACTGACTTTCTTTGAATGTACTGAGACACTTTTTATTGTGTTTTCTACAGAGCAAAGCAATACAGTTTTCCCCAGTAAGAAGCTGCATGTTGCAGATTTTTTTACCTGCTTTAAACACTTATCTCATGACATTTTCACACTGGTTTGTCACTCACTAGGCCCCTGTGTATTTGTGTATGCATCTACAAGTATGTGGTACAATAACATGAACTATCAAGAGGTCTATTATGATCATGAACATATATTTTTAGACCCACCAGGAGCAAAGGTGTTATCTTTCCCTCTTCACACCGCAGCAGATGCCTGCAGCGGAGTCACTTAATATTCTGGCAAATCATCACATTTACATCTTCACATCTTTTATATCTTCACAATGGACATCTATGGGTTGGGAAAAGCAGATGAAATGTAGCATCGCTGTGCGGTTTTAATTTAACATCAAATAAAACCAAGAGACATCTGAGGTGCTTGTAATTTTTCTTACTCCCCAGTGGCGCTTGAGCCGCATCACACTCCATTAGGCAGGCTATGTCGAATCAATATATTGGCACAACAGCCTAAGACAGATCATGGCAATGGCATGCTCCTCAGACAGAGGAATGATTGTGTTTACTGCAGCAGATGAAACTTAGTGGCCTACAGGGCATCGTCTCACAAAGACATTCCTCAAGATACAAAAACAGTGTTCCACGTGAAGACTTAATGTCTTCGAGGTGACAGCATCTATCCCAAGGGAGAGATACTACCGTCGGCGCTGGGTTTATATATAAGTCATGTGATGCTTTTATAGTAGTAGTGTTGTCTGAAAAAAAAAAAAACTGGTTATGTTCTCCTCCATAGCCTTTCAGGCAAGAGACGCCAGTAAAAAAAGTAAACATTTTATTTTTAAGTTGGTTGATATTGGATGTTTCATTATGCATGCTCTTTTTTTTTTTTTTTTTCTGGTCATTACACTTTTAGAATTGAAATTATGTAAAACTTTATTATCCACTTTTTAAAGGGTTAGTTTTCCCAGAAACGAAAATTGTCATTAATTACTCACCCTCATTTCGTTCCAAACCCATAAGACCTTTGTTCATCTTCAGAACACAAATTAAGATATTTTTGATGATATCCGATTTGGAACCTACATAGACAGCAACAAAACTTCCTAGTTCAAGTCCCAGAAAGGTAGTAAAGACATTGTTACAATAGTCGATGTGACATGTTATTTTTATATTTATTCATTCAATTTCTTGAATACTCATGCTACATACACCTATTGTACCTGAAAATAAAGCACTGTTTTTAATATTATGTGTAGTTGTAATGTGTATCTTTTGTCATTCTTTTATCTTTTTTATAAAAAAAAAATAAGAACAATGATTTTTATCTTCGCCCTCGTTGGCCTAAATATCTGCCATCATTTTTTTTGTTACCTTGAAAGGTTATATCTTTATAATAGGGAAATTAGTTTGTCTGTAATGCTCAGACATCTTGCAAAATATTGTGATAAAATCATGAATCATGATATAAAAAAAAGTGATATGATATTTTTTCCATATTGCCCACCCCTACTATAAAAATACTTCAACAAAAAAATAACAACGTTATTTAACAATTTCTTCTCTTCCATGTCAGAATTTGACACGTGTTCATGACATTACCACACACAAGCGTTTGTAATGATGTCATTCCTATGTTCCTGGGCCTTGAACGTGGTTCCGTTGCTGCCCATGCAGGGTCAGAAAACTCTCGGGTTTCATCAAAAATATCTTCATTTGTGTTCCGAAGATGAACAAAGGTCTTATCCTCATTTCGTTGCAAACCCATGAGTAATTAATGCCAGAATTTTGGGGTGAATTATCCCTTTATCGTTGGTGGTCATAACATGAAAACAAATATCAGCTTATCATTATTGGCCATTGTTGATTTGTTTGCAATTATGATTTCCAAATGTGTTCACCTTTCTGAAACGTAGACTGCCTTAGAGTGACACGTATCTCATTTGAGACATGGCCTACAAAAATGTATCCACGTATGGGTTGTGATGACCAGGGCCGTGCACAGACCTTTTGAGGGGCATGTGCTGAAACTGAAAAAGGGCACGCCCCTCCCTTTATTTGCAGCAATTCCATACTGGCTTTCTTCTCTTGTTTCGTCTGGAGGTAATTCCCCCGCACCGGTCTCCATCACATTCTCTTGATCTACACTAGCAGTTCCTTACTGGCTTTCTTCTCTTGCATCTCCTTCTGGTAACTCTCCTGCAGAGGCTCCTGTATCTTGTTCACCAGCAATTCTTGTACATCATCTATCGCTTCTCTCTCTACATCTGAATTACTAATTCCTTGCTTTTCTTCTTCCCTGCTACAAACTGGCCTGATCCATGAAGTAAAGTGAGCTGCTACCCTTGGCTGCCTGCTGTCGCTCCCTCTCCTTCTTTTTCTTATTTCTCTCTTTATGGGGCATTGCACTGAAACCACCAAGTAATCAAAATTTATGTAAGTGCAAAAAAAGTTTTCTTGTCAGTATTATTTGTAGGGTCCTGTGTTTTTGAATTGCTCTTGTGTACTCCCTCTTTTTTATTTGCATTTACAGAGAAAAAAATACTTGACTCATACATAAACATGTTAACCAAATAATACAAATTAGCTTATAAAACCAAACAGAAACCAAAATCTTTCTCTGAATCAACCGAGTCCCGAACAGGCTCCGAAGTGCCGATCTGAAAACTTCCACCAAAGAATGTAAAAAACAACTCTATTTCTCTAATAACTCTACAACTCTATGAAAGACTCAAATCACGTATCTTAAAATAAATCACTATAGTAAAAGAGAAATAATAAGAGGAGTGAAGTTTCCTACCGTTCTGCTGTGTTTGGTCCTCACACGCACTTTACAGCGCTAAATCAATCATCTTTGCTAATTATTATACATTTACTTCATTGTCAGCTTCTGGTTCTTCATTTATTATTGTTCAATGAACTGTTTGAAACAAAGAAAAAGTTGTATTTCAGTAATAATTCAAAATTATCAAAATAAAATATATAAAATAATGGTTTCTATTTTAACATCCTTTAAAATATAATTTATTTCTGTGATGTGCAGCTGTATTTTCAGCATCATTCCTCCAGTCTTCAGTGTCACATCATCTTTAGAAATCATGAAAATATGATGATTTATTATTAGAACTATTAATAGTTGTGCTACCAAATATTATTTTGGAATCTGCAATACTTTTTTCAGGATTCTTCGATGTATAATTTTTTTTAAAGAACAGTGTTTATTCAAAATATAATCTCTTCTAACAATATTAATCTTTGATATCACTTCTTATCAATTTAACACATCCTGAATAAAAGATTATAAGATCTAATAAAGAATACAATTTCTTATAAAAAAAGAAAGGATAAAAATGTACTACCCCAAACTATTGAACTGTAGTGAATATTGTTAGAAAATATATATATTTTAAATAAATGCTCTTCTTTTTAACTTTTTATTCATCAAAGAATCCTGAAAAAAGTATCACAGATTCCAAAAGAATATTTATCAGCAAAACTGTTGATAATTCTAATAATAAATCATCATATTATTGTGATTTCTGAAGATCATGTGACACTGAAGACTGGAGGAATGATGCTGAAAATACAGCTGCACATCACATAAATAAATTACACTTTCATGTATATTAAAATAGAAAAATGTTAATAATATTTCACAATATTACATGTTTTCCAGTAGTTTTGATCAAATAAATGCTGTCTTGATGAGTAAAATGAATTCCTGTAAAAAAAACATTAAAAATAATTCTGATCCCAATCTCTGACCGTAGTGTGTGTATGTGTGTGTGTTTATATATATATATATATATATATATATATATATATATATATATATATATATATATATATATATATATAATCCCACTAACACACTAGGCAAGACAAGTTTATTTATATAGCACATTTCATACACAATGGTGCCGATCTGAATCAACCGAGTCGCGAACAGGCTCCGAAGTGCCGATCTGAATCAACCGAGTCGTGAACATGCTCCGAAGTGCCGATCTGAATCAACCGAGTGGCGAACAGGCTCCGAAGTGCCGATCTGAATCAACCGAGTCGCGAACATGCTCCGAAGTGCCGATCTGAATCAACCGAGTCGCGAACAGGCTCCGAAGTCCCGATCTGAATCAACAGAGTCGCGAACATGCTCCGAAGTGCCGATCTGAATCAACAGAGTCGCGAACAGGCTCCGAAGTGCCGATCTGAATCAACCGAGTCGCGAACATGCTCCGAAGTGCCGATCTGAATCAACAGAGTCGCGAACAGGCTCCGAAGTCCCGATCTGAATCAACCGAGTCGCGAACAGGCTCCGAAGTCCCGATCTGAATCAACCGAGTCGCGAACATGCTCCGAAGTGCCGATCTGAATCAACGGAGTCGCGAACAGGCTCCGAAGTGCCGATCTGAAAACTTCGAATAAAGAATGTAAAAAATAAATGCATTTTAATATAGTAAAAAATAATTAGGAATGGTATTTCTCTATATTATATTAACAGCCTAACTTTTAACGAGCAATGCACCATAAGATCAACTTTAAACTATAAAAAAACACTACATTTCAGCCTATAATAATAACCTCTATTTAAGGAAACATTGAATACCGTACTTATCAAATTCATTAAACACGTTATTAAATCATAATTAGTTTTTAAACACTGACAGGAACTTTCAGAGCTGATTCCAAGGTTACTGCTTTTATAAAACAACTCTATGAAAGACTCAGATCACGTATCTAAAAATAATTCGCTATAGTAAAAGAGAAATAATAAGAGGAGTTTCCTACCGTTCTGCAGTGTTTGGTCCTCACGCGCGTCTGACGCTCCGCGGCGCGTCTCCGCCCCTCACACGCGCGTATACAGCACTAAATTAATCATCTTTACTAATTATTATACATTTACTTCATTGTCAGCTTCAGGTACTTCATTTATTATTGTTCAATGAACTGTATGAGGGTCATTATATGGAAACGTGCCATTTTGTGTCCCTCAGAAAACAAAAAAAGCTCTGTAAATCTTAATAAACCATAAAACAAATAAAATATTTTATAATTTAGTTTCCATAATATGTATCGTAATATAAGAATAAATTAATTTCTGCTTCTTTTGTTTTTAAAGGATTTTAATCACATTTTTGTGCAAAGCATCTTGCAGAAATGTTGAAAATGGCCTGTTCCTCAGTATGATTTTTCTATTTCAACTTGCTATGGAGGCCAAAAAAGTCAAGCTATCATAAAAAACATATACTAGTATATAAAGCCTTAAGTGATCCCAAACTCTGACCGGTGTGTGTGTGTGTGCCGAAGTGCCGATCTGAATCAACCGAGTCGCGAACAGGCTCCGAAGTCCCGATCTGAATCAACAGAGTCGTGAACACGCTCCGAAGTCCCGATCTGAATCAACCGAGTCGCGAACAGGCTCCGAAGTCCCGATCTGAATCAACCGAGTCGCGAACATGCTCCGAAGTCACGATCTGAATCAACCGAGTCGCGAACAGGCTCCGAAGTGCCGATCTGAATCAACCGAGTCGCGAACATGCTCCGAAGTGCCGATCTGAATCAACCGAGTCGCGAACATGATCCGAAGTGCCGATCTGAATCAACGGAGTCGCGAACAGGCTCCGAAGTGCCGATCTGAAAACTTCGAATAAAGAATGTAAAAAATAAATGCATTTTAATATAGTAAAAAATAATTAGGAATGGTCTTTCTCTATATTATATTAACAGCCTAACTTTAAACGAGCAATGCACCATAAGATCACCTTTAAACTATAAAGAAACACTATATTTCAGCCTATATTAATAACCTCTATGTAAGGAAACATTGAATACCGTACTTATCAAATTCATTAAACACGTTATTAAATCATAATTAAGTGATCCCAAACTCTGACCGTTGTGTGTGTGTGTGTGTGTGTGTGTGTGTGTGTGTGTGTGTGTGTGTAGCACTTACACACCAATCCTCACAATAATAAAGATGTTAAATACTCATCTGAGAAGGAAACAATGTTGCATCATAATGAAAGGAAGTGTGACGTACACTTTTCTGTAAACTAAGCCAAACATTAGTTTACAGTGAAAAGCATTTCTGAAGGATCACGTGACACTGAAGAGTACTGATGTAATGATGCTGAAAATTCAGCTTTGATCACAAAAATAAATTACATTTTAAAATATATTTCAAATAGAAAACAGTTATTTAAAATTGTAAAGATATTACACAATATTACTGTTTTTGCTGTATTTTGGATCAAATAAATGAAGCCTTGGAATGAATCATGAATTACATTCTGCATGATAAAATATAAAGATTTCACAGTGATCTTCTGTCATTTTTTTTTAGTTACTACTACATTACTGTAGTAAAACCATGTTTTACTACATTTTATACATGTGAGGATGAGCGGAGAGTATACCATAACATGATTAGCCTAAATGTTAATGAATCAAGTGTATCAGCAATCATAAATCAAAGAAGAAATTTCTTAGAAATATATGTGGATCACTCGTCGCTTTGTGTAAGTTCCAGTACGAAACAGCGGGGGGCGCACCTGTTATGATTTTCCGATGGTAAAAACTAATTGTATGTTGTTGTATTACTTACCAATATTTTTCGAATGTGTGCAAATGTGAATTATTTTTTTTTGTCCGTCATTAAAACGGCGACGGCGCCTGCCGCTGCCAGCATCACATTACATTTTCATCTACAGGTTACAAACTAGTTTTTGTAGCTATATAGACGGAGCGCTCAGTTTTTCCTGTGGTAAAATGCATTTGGCCATAATCGCATTTTATAAACGATGAAATGCTACTGTATGCACAGGCTATTTAAGTGTTGGCTATATATTGGCTATGACTAGATGGCAAATGCTAGCCCTCTCTCTCAGGCGACGTCCCACATGTCTCAGTCAGTCAGATAGACATCCAATAAATAAAATATGAGCCTTTATAGACATAGAGTTTAGTAGTACTTATTTAAACAACAAGATATTTATTTACCCTTCGCAAAACTTTGTTCAGCTCAGCTGTTGTCTACTGTGCGGCTGCTGTGGAACTTCAGTTGATTCAATTAATATAGAGGGGGCGGAGTTATCAGCTTACTGACAGCTTGAGGATCGAATAAGATTTACACAAGCTCGTTTTAAGAACTTTCATTTGCGAAATATTTGTAAAACAGACAGACAGACGTAAAGGGTGACCAATAGCATTGATAAAAAAAAAAAAAAAAAGGGCACTTCGGAGTGTAAGAGCAAAAAGGGCATGTGCTCTGCACAGGTTGAGCCCTACCTGTGCACGTGCCTGGTGATGACAGTTCAGGCACAGTGTGAACGACCTACGTTTGTGAGGAAATGTTAACTGTCAGTCAACATATTTGCACTTTTGGCAATTGGAGTCTTTCCCAGAGAGCTCAAGGAGGCTTCATGCACAATAAAACACTGTTAATCAGACGCCTCTGCTTATTGTGGAGCACTTCATGTCTGCTGGGAGAGATGGCGTTAGTTAATGAACCACGGCGAGCATGTTTATTCAATCCAGCATTATACAGAATCATCTGTCATACATAAGTTTTCTCGAAGACATTGCAAAAATTGGTCAGTTTAAATGATAATGCTCAGTTTAATTTCGGTTTACCTTCATTTTTTTTTTGTTGTGTGAGGGGCTATTCACACAATTTGTTTATTCAATTGCACTATTTTCAATCGTTTTGTATTTACAAGTTTATTTATAAGACATTATTTTAATGCATTTCAGTTTGTAGACCTTTTGTTCCTTAAAGGCAGGGATAAGAAGCTATCTTAGGTCAATTTCTAAAAATACCCTTCAAGGCAGACTATTCCCAAAAATGCATCCCGTAGGAATGGCTCCTTATTTTTTTTAGCCATTGAATTTTGTGTTGTCACTGACAGGTTTGAGCAAAACAATAGAATCCATTTGAAGTCATGTCACGTACATTAATAATGTGGACGTGTCTGTCAAGCCTGTCGGAAGATTTCTTCCTCTGTCAGGAATGACACATAGGGGGTGCCTAGGGAAAGTGAGTCCCTACAGGATGTGTTGTAAAAGTACACACGCTCACAGTTATAGCACAATCCTGGCAGCTGTTTGATGGCAGTTGAAAAGGTTGACTGCTTCAGGGGACAAAACTGGCATCGCAAGGTCAGCCTGGGTCAGCCGAGATGTCCCAAGCAGGATTTGGACACTTTCACTTGACATCTTTGCTTTTGGAAATGCTGTTTGTGACATGTGGAATCTGTGCTCTGATCCGAATGTGATTTTTAGCAGTCTGTGTCACTCTCCCCTCATGTTTTATTCAGAGTCGTCACCATCTGCATGCTCCCTCTCAGCTTCTTTTCCACATACATCTTTAGAATGAGTTTCTGCAGTGAACGTCTCTCACAAGACTGCTATCAATAAAAGGATTTCCACTTTGAAATGCATCCAACGCTGTTTACTGGATATATTTGGCTCGCTCATTCTCTCCAGGCAGTGTGACTCCTTTTATAGTCAGTGATTTTCTGATTCGATTCACAAAATATTGACAGGGTTTGGTTTGGATTTTTATTTGATATTGATTTATTCTGACTCTGAAGTCACATTTCAAAAGTCACAAGAATTAGCCATCTACAATTGTTATTTCCCATGCATAGGCCATTTGTTAATCATATGTTACTTTATTGGCCTTTCGGTGCTCTGTTAATCTAATACATAATTACCTTGATTGTCTATTTAACCTTCCTTGCATGAAAAGGGGAGACCCACAGTTGAATTTAAATGATTTAAGGATATTTTTTCTGCCTCTGCTCCTATAGTGCTAGAGAACTCCCACTAGAGGGTGGGAAGGTCACAAGTTTGTTCTGCCCATTGCTTTTTAAGGTTGAATGAAGGCCAGTGTCAGCCCATAAGGCTTTGGCTAACATTACCCATCTGTGCGTGAAATGAATCAGACGGCGGGCATGAACAAGTAAATCCTTCGATCTTTCTTCTTCCGCCCTCATCTCACAACAGCGCTATGCTTAAAGATGCATACTTTCATCATATTATCTTGTTTTTTACTCTTTCTATATGTGTCATTCTGACACTTTTTACTACTTCTCAACGTTCATGAACAGGTCTGCAATAGCGCCCTTCAATCAAGTGATATTTAGTGAGCTTGATACGCTTTTGAAGGCATATCACCTCTGGGTCTCCCAATCATTTCGACCTGAAAGAATCAACCATTGTGAGCTTCTCCCTAATCTCATGTTATTGTGAGGCTCAGAAAGGAACTTATGCAGGGATTAAGTACTAAGGTAATGACAACATCAATGGAGGTCTTGGAATGTTTCACATCTCGAAGAGAGCATTTAGACCTGACCTTTAAACCCTTCCATTAGCTGATCCATGCTCAGACCTGCACTCTAAAATGCTGCTGTTCTTGTAATAACAGTACATCAGGCCTGTCATAATGGAAAATTGACAAGTAGGCAAGATAAGGCTTTCAAAATGCCATGAGTTCTACATTCACTATTATAGCAGAGACATTGTGGACGAGTATGTAACATTCCTGTCTACTCTAATCTGAGATCAGATGAAGAATGAATAGATTTTCTAAGATCACCTGCCATTGGCAAAAAAAATTGTTGAATTTGGCACCCCTAAATGCCACCATAAAACTTCACAATTAACTTTTTGCTATAACAACTCTCCCCTGAAGCAACTTAAATACCTTGCTCATGGCTGAAGGTGATCATCCTTGTAAGGATAGAACCTGGAACCAAGTGCCAGTCATCTGCTCCAGTGTTGGTTTTTCCACCCCAAGCAGAACTGCCATCTTGAATGAGGAAGAGTCTAGAGCAGAAGGGACGAAAATAGACCTACTTTGTAGAACTTGCTAAGGGCAGAACAAATGTAGACCTTGCAGATGTGATAAATTAGTAAAGGGAGAGCTTCATTCAACCGTGAGAGGGAGACTGTGGGCACTGGAAAAGAGGGTGGAACATTCAAGAAGACTGAATTTACGTTTGGGTGGGTTGGTTTGTTTGTGAAGGTGTGAAACACTTGACTCAGCAATCCTGCATCACTTCTCAATGCCGGAGTTCAAATAACTGTGAAAACACAACCGTTTAACCTATCAGCATCCTCCCATCTCTACTGAGAGGCTGTTTCAGTCATCTGAAGCATTTGTATATAGCAGATGTAGTGTCTGGACAGCCTTTTTTCTACCCAGGCAATGGACTTGCTTCCAAAGAGGAGCTACCATATTGCAACACACTGGCACAGCCCTGGTTCCAGAAAAAGCCTCAAGCAGTTCACTCTCAAATGGATGCACAAGTAAGGATTTTAAGATGTTCTGCCTGGATTGCTCATATACACAAACTTTTAAGACTACTTTCAGTCTGCTTTCACTGCAGAAGTAGATCATTTTTAACAATGAAAATACTGTCATCACTTATCCTCCCTTACATATTAGGACTGCACTGGCCTCTCAGTTTTTTTTTTTTTTTTTGTATGACATAACTAAATGAGGACATTGTCCTTACAAAATAACACAATAAAAGTGATGTGTTCAAGGACCATTCAAAAGCTTTATGATGAACTGACCAAAATTTAAGTTATTTCAGACCATTTTTTAAATGAATAGACCAAGGCTGCATTTACCTGTACATTGGCAGACACATCTGTGCCTACATCTGACACAGGTTGGAATTTCATGCACGTGTGTAAACACACAAATCCAAATGGGATGTATTTAAAAGATCGGATCTGTGCATTAAGACATGCAATGTAAATCGTAAAGGGTTAGTTCACCTAAAAATGAAAATTCTGTCATTAATTACTCACCCTCATGTCATTCCAAACCTGTAAGATTCATCTTCAGCACACAATATTTTTGATGAAATCCAAGAGCTTTCTGACCCTGCATAGACAGCAATGCAACTACCACATTCAAGGATCAGAAAGGTAGTAAGGACATCAAAAATAGTCATCTGAATTTGTGTTCTGATGACTCCAACATAAAAAAAAACAATTGAACATGATGAGCATGAGTAAAAAATACATTTAAATTTGTATTTGTGGGTGAACTGTTCCTTTAAGGGAAGTCATCATGCAGCCATTAGAAATGACTCCCATTGCAGCTCTGCACCTACCGCAGCATTTACCATACAAATGGAATTGAACCAAGGAAGAAATAAGACACAAAGTTATATTTTGGCATTGTGAGCTGGACAGGAGAAAGAGTGACTGCAGCAAATGCTCAGCTCTGCCTAGGTACAGAGATGCTAAGAGCTTGGCACAAGCTCAGTGTATAAAGCTGGCTTTTACTGCAGTGGTTTATCTGAAAACAATCTCAGGAGAGACTCACACCTGGAACACTGCCACAATCCTCATAACATACAAGCGCAAACCATCACAACATTATTACTCCTTGACGCTTCACATTACAGCGCTTACTCCAAAGTACCAGATGGAATATTATGAAATATAGTGAATTAGTCCTAATTATACCATCTCCTTGTTATGGTCTTAATTACAATGCTCTTGCCTCATGAATAATAACAGTTACTGCATTGTGAATTTCACAACTCCAAAAAAGCAGAGAATTATTTTGTAAAGGAACTCTCCTCATGCAGATTCATATGCCCCTGCTAAAGAATACTGCCTCTGTTCTGCAGTTTTGCAAAGAGCAGTTGCCCTTAATCCAAACTCAGTCTTCCGCTGAGGATGCAGGATGTCTAATTACAGGTATGGCGACCACATAGCTAATTAAAGCCCCACCCGCTAGCTAGATTGCTCTGGATTTTTGTATTTCCTGAAACAGTGATGAATCTGTTGAATGTGCATTGATTGCCTTAGGTGGCAGACAGATTGGATAAACAAGTCTGGGTCTTCAAATTGTGGGAGCTGTGAATTCCCAGGATGCACCATTCCCTGAAGAGAAAGCATGTGTTTGCTCATCAGTAGACAATCAGAGAGGCGATGTCATATTTGATAGGAAGTTTAGATCCTATTTGTATGGACTTTATTAAATTTTTTGATGGCCTCTTCTAAAAAAAAAAAAAAAAAAAAAATAGACTGTTTTGTCAGTGTTTGAGGATTTTTGAGAAAGAATCATCCTATCAGTCCCCATATCTACTGATTGGCTTCATCACTTTGTCTCCTCTCCACCAATAAGCTGGTGTGTGGTGGGTGTTCTGGCACACTATGGCTTCTGTCACATCATCCAGATAGATGCTTCACACTGGTGGTGGATGAGGATACTCCGCCTCACAATGTAAAGTGCTTTGAGTGCCAGGGAAAGCACTATATAAATGTAATGAATTATTATTATTATTATTATTATTATTAATATTATTGTTGTTGTTGTTTATTTCAAGACCACATGTTTGCCGCTAGATGAATACTGAATTTATCGGACCCTCCTTTTCTCCTTTCTCTCCCTCTTAGCAGAACCACAGGTACAAACCAAACAATGGATATGTAATCCTTAACGTGTGAAAACATGGCCACCGCTGCTAAATGAAAATCACGACATCAAAAAAAGGAGTAATCCACAGGGTTGCCCCCTATAACGTGATTTTCATGAGACAAACCTCAGACAAAGAAAGCCCCCCTGCTGCGTTGCATGAAGAACAGGCTCAAGACCACAGAGAAATACACTCACGTATGACGAGTGAGCCTTCTTTGAAAGGTTTTATTCTACCATGATGTGTTTTAGACCAAAGTGATCTAGCTCAGCCATCCAATAATAAGGAGATAAATAGGGTGATTCCATAGGGTGAAGAATCAGAGGGTGTTTTTGATGAGATTTTCCTTCTCCACTACTGGAAAGAAAATAACAGATAGGTTGGAACTAGTGATGTGTGGGTCCGGTTTTTTTCCAACCCGCAGGTCCTGCTTTTACTAAATTATTTGGCCTGCCCTGCAAATAAAGTAAAATTTCTTATGAGATGACCCGTGTCTCGGGGACATCACGCAAGTTACGTTGCTACATAAGCCTTCGTATTGTAACCTCTTCAAAGAACCTAATACAATATGAAAATAGATATTCTAAATATTTAATATAGGCTGTTGGGAATTGAATGCAACATATATGGATTTTTTTATTTAGTTTTTAATGAACCGCCCCAACCCGCCCGCAAATAAAGTGACAATTTCTTCACCCACCCCAACCCAACCCGTTATGAGACGACCCTCGCATCACTAGTTGGAACCTACAATGACAATTTTTCCCAGTGTCAAGGCAGTAGAATGGCATCCGCACAATGGCAATGGGAGTCTCTCTGGAGTTCTGTTATCACCCTGGGGTGAAATGGCACACACGCCCACTGAATGAATGAATTACTGACATGCACTTGGGTATCATTGTGGCCAACTGTTCAATTAACAATTCCTCTAGCCCCATTAATGCTATTAGCTGCTGATCCAGGCAGCACTGGTTGGCTAGGCTGGTGTTGGTGGTGAATTAGAGAGTGTTGTAATCCTCTCAGCTTTTTGTCAGTGCCATGCCAGTAACATGTGACCACAGTGCCCCTTCCGTCTTGTGGAATTATCGCAAGGAATTTTCAGGAAAGCCACTCGAGGGTTTCCATCCACACCCCACTGGTGCAGCGTTGCTTTTGTTCATTCTTAAACCAATGAAAACTCATGCTTATTTTAAAGGCAGACTGAATCCCCGCCCCGTTCCCATTTTGGAATGAGACAGTCTTAGACCAAGGATTCCTCACCTTACTGCCAGTTCCTTTGAACTTTGTGTCTTTCTCACTTCCCAGTGTGTATTCCCCCGCCCTTGCTCTCTCTCTCTCTCTCTTTCGTACTTAGCCTGTGCACATTCTCCTTACCTACACGTGCATGCAAGCATGCACAAAAACCCATTCAGCTGAGGACACTTCTACATACGGGTTTCTTAAAGGAGACGGGTGCACCGGAGAAGACTGATATTTGACCCATCCTCTCCAGCTGACTGCGATCTGCTGCTTCCCCCCGCACCCCTCCTCCTTTCCCTCTCCGCCTCTGTCTCGCTCTTTCTCTCTCTCTCTCTCTCTCTCTCTGAGATCCTTTGGAGCCGTGCTCTTTGTGAAACAGAACACACACCTTCTCTCACACACAGACACACACGCACGCTGGCTGAGTGCAGCGGTCTGCGCCTGTATCAGTGGGACTGCACACGGTGGGCAGGCATGGAGCGCTTCCTTGGCTTTGTCAAGCAGATCCGGAGGTCCAGGAGACGCAAGGGCAAAAAGTACCGTCCGGAAGAGGATTATCATGAGGGTTACGAGGATGTCTATTACTATGCTTCTGAGCACCTACACCGTAAGTGCTCCCACTAGCTGGCTGGGAAGGGAGGAAATAAGGGGGGGATTAGATCTCTGGTATCAGTCATTGTTTTACTATTGCCATCATAGCAACTCATGTTTGAGCCACGAATGAATGGTTTACCTGCAGACCATAAACTCCTAGAGGGACCTCAGCATACGGCAGCTGAGGTTCATTGTCAGTGCAAGTGTGTTTATAAGGGTGTATTCGCCCCACTACCCTTGTCTTGATGGATGGCCTCAGTCGGTCACCATTTGTTTCTATTGATTTAGAGTGTGTTTAATGCTACATTGGCCATTAAATGCGCACTAGAGTGGACATTTATGGTCATACTGGTGTATCCTGCTGAGCTGCTTCTGTTTGAGTGCTACTTGGTGTGTTTGGATAGCACACTGCTCTTTAATCGCAGGTGAGAAGTTTGAGTGTGTCCCTGCATGTGTGTATCTGTGTGAAACGGGGCATAGTTTTCAACAGCATAGCGGTCTCTGGTAGCTGTAATGCTAGTTTTCAAAAATGCAAGCACTGGCTAGCATATTTCTCAACCTTTGCTTTACCTTTGTTTATTATGAAGCATCCATGCACACTGCGTACATTCTGGTGTTGTTCTTACAGGATTATGCTACCCTTTGTTGTCTCAGAGTTTCCCTATATACAGAATGATAATTAGCATTGTGCTCTCTTGGTTCTCCCCTACCTGTTTTGAAGTTGGCAGGTTCCCGTTCACAAGATGCCCCCAGGGCAGAATGGGTAATGACAGGGAAGCGGACCAGGAATCCTGTAATCCTCATTCCATGGCCCTCCTAGAGAAAGATGGACAATCCAAAAGTGGGTGAATGCAGGTGTTAGCAATGCTTTGTTGCTATATTGTCTTTTGCATTATTATGTATTTAGAGAATTGAGAATGTTTAATGCACTTTGTATGAAAGTTTTGAATCAAGGAAGGTGGGATTCAAAATATCGGTAATGCTTACGTTTCAAAATTATGCTAATGTAGCTTAAATGTTCGGTGTGTGTGGGTCACGTTTTGTCTACAGTCAACAAAACGATAACAAAGTGAATAAAAATCTTCAGCATGATAAAAAAATGAGTTAGTGTAGTTTCATTATTAAAGTATAGCTTCAGTTTTTCCATGGAATGCCAGGAACTTCCACAGTGCTGAATCAGTGGAGGCATGTAAGTCAAACAAAGCAGTACCCAAGATACTCACTCATCACCATTAGCAATAGTGATGTAGTCATCACCGCCACGCATGAAAGCGCTGATTTGCCCAAACAACCTTTGTGAGAATTTAAACCTGCAAAGCTGCAGTGTTCTCAGACGTTGCTAGCTTGAATCGAGGATGACTGGTGGAATTAATTGTGCGACGGAAGCCATGTTTCATCCCCACGTTTGCTTTGGTTTGGTTTTTGCAGGGAGGCGTTAATAAAATTGAAATTGTTTTTGATCAGCGAGTTGTTATGATTGTGATGTCAGCTGAACGCTGCAACCTGTTCCCTAAATGGCTTCTTTCTTTCAAGCGTGATTTTAAATGTCGGGTATTCACTCTGATATGCAGTAGCAAAACGCTCTGTACGAAACCTAGAATTAGACACCTAATTGGCCCAGCTGGAGTCCAACTGAGTCACTCTGAGAAATTGAGGAGTAAATGCCATATGGAATATTTTTAGATTAGAGGGAAATGTAGAGATGTCACTTACATTTGCTGTTTGGTTTAATGCTTCAGGTGTGTGTTAAATGTAATTTGACTTTGAGCAAGCAATGCTGCTTTTAAAACGTAATGGCAGCTAGGCATGCACAAAGGGATCAACTGCGAATTAACCCTTAGCAAAAGCCTGGAAATGTCACACATGGGCTCCCCGAGACCAACCACTCCCCCATTTGCTAGGGTCCCTCGTTTCGCCTCTGCCTCTCTCTTCATCATTTCTGCCTTCCTCATGTATAATTCAGGGTCAGGTTTTAGTGTGTCCATTCTCGTCATTTATCAAAATCTCCCTCACGTGGCCTGCTGTCACTCCTTCTATGATACACATGATTTTTATACCAGTTGGCTCACTGCAGGACCCACACTTTGGGGGAGGACTGCATTTTGATAAATGGATCATCTCTCCATAACAAAGAGTAGTGTAGAGGCAGAATATGTTTGTTTGATGTATTCGGGGACTGTAGGACGTTCTGGTGAAGGTGACTCAGTGTAATGTGCCTACGGTTGTCAGTCCTGTTGTATTTGCAAATTTTTTTTTTTTACACACAGTTTGGCTATAAATGCCTTTTATTTTTTAGGACTCACGTTAACATTTCGAGAGTGAAGTGGGTTAATCTTTTATGTATCGAACCTTAAGCTTTTCCAGTTTGAAAGTCACATGTTACTGGCTAAAGCTGTCCATCTCAAACTGATTATAAAGCTAGTCCGGAATGCTTCAAACCCTAGCATCCCTTCTTTCCATTTATTTTCTCAATAAATGGCAACATTTGTATACCCTTTTCTTCTGCAAACTGTTATTTTCCATAGCATAATAGTGTATAAAATGCTGTTTTAAATGCTGGCTATTGTTCTTGTAGAGACTCCCTATATGAAACATTAGCCACCTTCTCTTAGCTCAGGGCAAGTGGCCTTACCCTGCTGTGAGGTTCCCAGAAACCTAATGCACAGTATCCATTTCGCTTATTTGTTTTTCACTTGTTCACTGGAGTAGATTTGAGTATCAGTGCAGTTCCAGTTGTTATAAAATGCAGTGGAGCACAAAAAGTGATGTCAAAATCAACATGACATCAAAATTGATGCTATTCACTGTCATAAACCTATACAAACATTTTAAGCTTTTTTAAGCTTTTATCATATTAACTTGATACGTCTCTGAAGTGGCTTTTATCTGACATCACCAATCCCTTTTTTAATTTTTCAACCCCTTCCAGTCAAATATTTTGTTTATAATAATGTATTATATATTTTAGAAAGATGTCACATTACAGAAGTTAAATTGCTTGTGAAAGCTCTTTTGTGTTTTTTTTTTTTTTTTTTTTTTGGTGGCATTTGTTGTATGTTATGCAATTCACAACATAGCATCATCTCTATAACTAAAATTACTTTTTCTTTTTTTTCTTGCTCAAGTCTGGGAAAATAAATTAATAGCTAGTCACAGGTTAAATTACAGCAATGTGACACTATATACTGTATGCAAAATAGCTGTCATTGAAATATTGTGTTATTAATAAATATAGATTGAAGTGGCAAATACCGCTTTTTACTTGGTAAAGAGCAATACCTTTTGTGCAATTTAAAGGTTTTGCTTGGATTCATCAAACAGCAACCAACACTGCTGTGACAGAATGTGTTTGGTTCCCAAAAAGAAAGTGGCAGCATTTCTAAGAGACATCTCAAAGGAGTTAAATCAAGGATTTGCCTCATATCAAAGCAAAGATTCCTCTAGTAGGTCACATGAAACCCTGAAGGAAAAAATAAACGCATACCAAATGTCTTCGTTTTGACAGTTAAAGTTAAACAAAATGTTTCCATCTGATAAAATTCTTGTTTTGTCCAAACTATAACCGAAGACCCCCTCCTTTTTTTCCCTCCGATAGACAGTATGAAATCCAACAAAAGATTTTTCACACCGAAAATCCACAGCTGTATGTATATCTAATGTAATGCTGTGTATCAATGCAAATGCTAAACGAATTGTATCACAAGATTTTGATTTCCAAAGACATTCAAGCAGGCACAAATTAACATCCGCCTATAACCCTCTCAAAATCCTTCTGGAAAGAAGGCAGAAATTCTTGAAATATGGTTATGGGGCACGTCAGTTGCGCAGTGGCAGCTTTTTTAGGCCTGTGGTTGCTAAAGAAGGATGGAGTCTGGTATTTTAGCGAGCTGCTCACAGTTAGTAGGTGATAATGAAGCCTGACTGTCCCTCCACAATCATCTCTCCTCCCCAGTCACCAATCACAGTCAGCTGATCTTTCTCTACGCATTAGCAATCACGCCAAAAAGAGATAGTCACCTAAGGCCTTCTGCTGAATAGCATGAGGATACTGTCTCATCATTCTCATTTGGGATAAAATGAGATGAAAGTACTTGGCACACTTTCTGGATTCAATCTTTTTTTATTATTTTATATATATATTTTAATTTATTTTGCAGTTGCACGTTACACACTACTCTCTCTCTCTCTCTGTGTCTTGATCACTGCTTAATATTCTTCTCTACTTTCATTAGCCTCTTTGAACTATTCATCCTTGCACTGGATCAGGTCACAGCTAGTCATGGTCATCCTTTGATAAAAGTAATTGACTAACATTTCTTTCTTTCTTTCTGAACATTATGATCTAAACCTCATTTATTTATTTAGAACAAAGGCATCCTGGCCACTGGCCACTCATTTCACTTTGAATCTGATCTTTTGAACAAGTTTTGAATGGTCCAGTTCCAGTACATAAAACCGATAAGGGCTGCTTTTCCCAATAGCACTGCATGCCAAAGTAGATTGTAGAGACTATTGGTGCCAGTAGTTTCTACAATGTACTTAGGTTTATGCTTTTGGGAAATGCTGCATTGAATGATTTGTTCAGATATTGGGCTGATCCAGTTTTCACGGACTTAGTCACTCACAATGAATAAAAGCCCACTGCAATTCCACACATATGCTATCATATTACTACAGACTTGGAAGATGGCACACATTAGGTCATAAAAATGTGTAGGCCTTAATAAGAATGTCATAAAATCGTAAATATTTATATTTATTGTTGTTGTTTTTTTGTGCCGCATGACATCTCCAGTCCTCATTGGTATTCATCATGTAAAAGAGCAGCCAGGGTATTATTCTGAATTTTTATTTTTGTGTTCCACAAAAAAAGTTATAAGTTAAGTTTGGATCAGTAAGATGGTGAATAAATAATGACATTTCATTTTCAGATGATCTATCCCTAGTTATTTTCAGCAGGGCACAGAGTACCTTCCAAAAGCTCTAGCAAAAACAACACCTAATTTGTCCTTATCCCTTTATCATTATTACCTTTTCTCTTTGCTTTTTTTCTTTCTTTTTTTTGGAAAAGAGCTGAGGAAAGTGGCTTGCACTTGAAAATGTGGGCACTGTCTGTTAATGCTTGAATTGCAGCGACCTTGTTTTTAATGTCTTCACCTTCAGGTGATAAATGTTGTTTCTTCCTCAAACTTCAGCCCATCCCATCACACTCGGGCTGTCACATCACGTCACTGCACTTCTCCATTCACAGTGGGCTTAATACTCCCTCCTTACACTGTGTACTGTAAGGCCACCTCATCCTCCCGCTGGAAATGTCCTCGCTGAAAGCAAAAGCGTAACCTATTATCTCCCCCCTTTCTCTGTATGCGATGGAGCCTTCATCATCAAAGAGGCATGATGAATTCGGATGTGTTGTGTAAGAGCCATTAAGGAATAAATTAAGCATATATTTCAATGACAGTGCTGTATCAAACCCACAATGAGTATCGCACTCATCTCGGGGTGAGTTTAACATGTGCCAGGCCTCTAAAGTCATGGAATCCTGTTTTTATTTTTTATTTTTTGAATTGATGAGGATAGCACTATTTGTCATTTAGGCTGACATTTCCGGGATAGCCAAGTAAACAACAGCAATATCAACTGCTCATCTGGTAATGACATCTTAACCCCAGCGATCACGGTGCTCTCCTCTGCAGACACCAAAGCCCCCTGAGAGTTCATCCTCCTTATGACTGTGTCAGATAAACTATCGTGTTATTGTTCAGTTTACAGTCTGTGAGTGCATCTCGGCTTGCAGCAAAACAATAACATAAACTAATCTTGTTCTGGTTTCTGTGTGTGTGTGTGTGTGTGTGTGTGTTTCGGAATTCATGATTTATATTTGCTGGAAATATTAGATTTGTAATTATATTTTTATTAGTTCATTACATTTTATCTCTCTTTATACAAAATTAAACATTCTGCAAACTGTAAATTATACAGCTATAATGTAGCTATAAACTCATTACCACAATTTTGCTGAAAACCAGTGATGTATGATGCAAAACATTACTGATTACTTGCTTGGTGGGTGATAAAAAGAAGGCAAAAGCCCCTGTAAACATACACTAAACGAAGGGCTCAAGCTACGTCTAGGGATTATTCCCAATAATCAGAGAAAGGAATTACTTGGATTAAGATGTTTACATGGCATGGGCAAACCTCTTCAGTCCGTTTTACATGCTACTTGTCATTACTTTTTGATTAAATGCAAAGGAATGTGGTTTGTTTACCGCCATTTGGTCAATTTTCATTTGTATTTAACCACATCACAAAGGTATTCGGTTGAAAAGTTCATTTGCCTGCTTTAATGTGTTTCTGAGGGACACGACCTCCCTTATTTTGTGGGAAACATGCCTAAAATGTGTTGCAAAAAGTGTTTACTTGCCACTATAGTGCAAAATGTCAGAACTCAACATATTTTGCAGTGATTATGGTGGATCTAATTATAAGCATAATCACATTATTAAGGTTAAGGGTAATGATCACAGTCTTCTGTTTACATAAACTGTCTTAATCACATAATATGGATGTCACCATTTATCATTTTTCACATTTTCACCACATGACCTTTTAATTTTTTTAATTTGTATTTATTTTTACATATATTTTTTCTCTGTTGTTTTTAAGTTCTAATTTTAATATTTTTTCTTTTATGCATTTTACGTTAAGAATTTGTACAAAAATATATAATTATACAGTTCATTGCCCTTGAATCTTTGACAAACATTTAATGCTACTATATATATTGTAGTTAATTCAGAACTATTTCCTAATGTGTCTATGGTCTGGTTAGATCAGGGACATGTGACCAGGATCCATGATCCTATTCATCAGCACTCAGTGAAATGGCTTTGCAGATTCTATCACAGCTTTCATCATCAAACGCTAGACCCTCCTAATGGTCCATTCTGCCCACAGCCTCTCAGACATATACTGGATGACTAGAAAGATCCCCTACCTCCATCTTCCACTTTTGCACTCCCTTTCACTTGATCAAACTCCTCTTTTATTTCCATCTCTGTCTACCTCCGTTTCTCTGATTTCACCATTCTCATCCATCAGCTCTGATTAGATCAGGGTCCACATGCATGTGTATACAGCACAGCTGTAGGTTTTGCTTGTCACTGTTTCTCTACCCATCTGCTTGAATGGTTTCTGTGTTGATGTTGATGCAGTACTTTATTGTATGTGATGAGTGTGGCAGCGCGTCTCTGCAGAATTAATCTAAATAACTTGTTTTAAAACCAGTAATTTTGATGTTCTTTTTTTAATGTTGTGTGTGTCGTCTTCTATTAAGGCTTCTTCTTATATCTGCCTTGGGTTATTTGAAAACTACTTTAGTGGAAGTCTTAAGATATGTGTTAAGCCCTGCTTAGCCCGATTGCTCACGGCATATGGATAAGTGTCAAAGGAGAGTGAATTACACTTGAATTATTGGTTTTGAAAAGCACATCATTTGGGGACTGTCCAAGTAGTTGCCAGCTTTAGGTGACCCACACCATGTGGTCAGTGTAGGGCAATGTGTACTACACTTCAAAATCATTAAAACTCGGATAATTTACTGGGCAAGTAAATTTCCTGTGATTTTATTGAATTGAAATATTTTTAGTTGAATTTGTTTGTTTGAAGTTTTTGCTTGTCAATAGGGTACAAAATATAATTCAAGATAAATTCTCTCTTATTATTTTATGCAATTATGCAAGGAGATGCTTAAGGAGAAAGATGTTAAAGGATACCAAAATGTTTTATTGCAAAAGACACAAATACTGATTAATAAAATGTTTTATTCTGCAGTGTAGTTAAAGGTCATTGAAACTAATTTTTACGAGTCGCTGAGTAATTGCATAATATCACTTGATTGCTCTTTATTTCAGACCTCTCATGTTGATTTATGAGCTCTCAAAGCGTCTCGTCTTAGACACCCACGTTTGTTCAAATTGCATATTGAGTACTGCCTCATAAATTTGTTAGCTTTTAGTATAATCTTTGGTGTCACCCTGCATCACACCAAAATCAGCCCTTTTGCTTTATTAGCTATTCTATTGGATGTTAGTCACAGGCTGCATTTGCAAAATATAACCGAGTTATCTCAGCGCCACAACAAACACAAAGAGTCTCAAAATCGCCCCTAATATGATTAATCAGTGCAGAACTGCAATGGTTCATAAGCTTGCTTTTAGCCAAGGCTGATATTTCAGAAAGGCTGAAAGTGAAGAAGAGACAAAAAGAGAAAAAGAGCAATAGAATTGCAGGTAAGGCTTTAGGAACAGTGCAGGTGTGTTTTAATAAGGAAGTTTCTGAGGAGGAGAGTGTCTGAATTTCTGTACTTTCATAGTATATTTTCTTTGAAGAAATTTCCTTTCAAATCTGTCCTGTTGACACTTTTTTTTTATTGACCTGTGATGGGCCAACCAAATCACCTGGGTATTCATTTACTGTGTTATTAATTGAGCAGACATCCTGCTTTTTCTATACTTTGAAGAAGCAAATTATGCATATTTATTGTGTAGACAGAGAAGGTTTCTTTTAAGACCATCTGAGCAACTTTGGTCCATGCATTGAAGCTTGTGCCTGCCAGTGTGTGTGCATGTGAGAGTTTGTGTCTGTGTACCTCTTTCTCTCATACATGCCACTGTTTACCAAATATTACAATGCTTCCTTAAAGCTAACACACTGTTTGAATTTGTGCTTGAGTTTGTGGAGCTTTGCAGGAAAGGATTTTATGTAAACTTAAGATGACCGATTACAACAGCTGAAGAGCAGATATTAAAGACCTGTTTGTCTATGAGACTTTCAGTGCTGTTCCAAAATGTAAGTTAGCACCTAAACCAAAATGGATGTGGAATGCTCTACATAGGCAACATCAACTCTGTCACTTAAATGCACTGTACACTGTAATGCACATAAAGTGTACAAGAGACTCCTCTATTGTTTACTGATGCCAATAATACAGTTTATTGATGCATTAGCATGTTGCTAAGCTTGCAATGCAATATATTCTATTTGAATAAAGCACAAAATATATGCCGTATTGAAGTTTGATTTGGCAAAAGGCCTTGTTTTTAATCATATCTCTTTGGTTTCTCTCTGTAGCCACCACTTACATTCAGTTTCTTAACTTTGCCCATTATGTTTTGACTTCTATTATTCAGTGGCTTTCCAGATACGAGGTGATTTATTGCAGTAACTGGCAGGTCAAACCCTTATGACATAGAATAAATGAGAATCCTTTAGTTCTTTTGTCTGAGCACTGCAAATGTCGTTCAGTATGAAGCAGTTGACGTTTGCTCCCTCATTACAACTGTTAAGCTTTGTCATCAGGAGCTACATTGATTAGCATTGTAAAGTAGTCTATAAACCGATTCTGGGCGCCGTGTTAGCACAAGGGAAGCAAGTCTCTAGGGTATACTTTCTTTTTGGGAAAACATCGCATCGTGGTGAGGCACAGCGGTGCTATGCTAATATCTGTTCCTCTGGTGTGTGCCGTTTACACGCTAAATCAGTTTTCAATCTGAGCTGAGCAGCCCAACCGTGAGTCATTGCTTCAAAGTTTCTCAACTTCAATCACTATTGTGTCCTGACATACAAGTGCGCAATTCATCCAGCCAAAATAATATCATGAAGTACAGCCTCTTTTCTCGTAAGATCTCTGTACTTTTTTTAATCAGCCAGGAGTTCATTAAAGGAAATTAGCTCAGAGGAAAAATAGCACAGGAGTTCTGTTGTGAAGCTGAGCATAAAAGAGCTGCACTATTGTTACTAGGCTGGCCTAATACCCATCCTGTTCCCAGCTTTGCTTGATTTCCGTTTGTCTCACACACATGCTAGACAAGATCTGAAATACATTCATAGCTAAGTATCTCTTTCAGTTGTGCAGAGTTAACCCTCCTTTATTGAACTCTTCACAGAGCCAAATGGAATATTCGAACTGGAGAGAAGTCCAGCCTAGGGATACACTGCCATTAAAATGAGACTTTGTTAATGTTAGTTAAAAAACAGTACAATTGTTTTTTTTTATATTTTGAATATTGGCTTTAATGCAGTGTGTAATGTAGCTGTATGTGAATGCAAATGATCTGCAAAGTTGTAATTCATCATGGGATTCACAAAAAACTTGCTCTTCGAAGATTAATTTTTCTTGAAGAAATATTGCCCAGTTTATTTGGACCAACTGGGTCCACTGAATTTCAACCTGTAAATATGATAAATAATAGATGATTATATTTTCTATTGGGCATTCAAAATACTAAACTATGGCAATAGGCGTTTCATTTCTGAACACATGCTGTACGCAGTAGGCCAATCACAACAGACTGGGCAATCTGACCAATCATAGTAGGTGCACAGAAATGAGGGGTTTGGAGAGACTCAGAGTTTGAGAACCATTGGAAAAAGAGGTGATATTAAATGCATATTTTGAAAAAAAGAAAGTGTTGTTTGATCTTGCATGCATGTAAATCTATTGTAGGAGACACCCAAAATAACATTAGGAACCTTAAAAATGGCATAATGAGGCACTTTAATTAATGTTGGCAGATACAGCCTTTGATTTTAAAAATTAATAGTAGATTTATAGTAGAATAGTAGATAGATTTTACAATTCTAGTATCTTATTTTAACTAATGTATTTGGTGTTAAGGAAAATGTAATGTTTTTTTTATATATATATACTGTTTTGTCTAAATAACCTAAACTAGAATCTTTATTTTAAATAATAGTGAATTTAGGCTTCAGAACATTGTAAAATCCGAAAATAGATATTAGTTTTGAAGATTTGCAGATTTGAAGTATAAAATTAAAGTACTAAATTATTAGTGTTTTTTAAGGTATTAACTTAAAATATTAGATGATGGCAAATGTGACACATTGAAATTATAACAATAAAAATTTACAGCAATGCATTTAAATAATCTAAATAATAATTGTTAAATTATAATGAAAAAGTCTGAAATATCAGTCAGTAATCAATAAGATACAGATATGTCATGCAGTTTAACGCTCTCACATATGCCCACCAGGATCTAAATAGAAGACATTCCAAGAATGTAATGCAACAAGTTCTGTAAAAAATGAACAGAAGATAGTGTACGAGGTTATAGAAATGTGGAAGTGAGATATACAGTAATTCAATACCAAAAAGTATAAGCCATCCATCATTCAAACTGCTTGTTCAATAGGGTTCCAGGGATGTGACTCTAGTATTAGTCATTATAATTTTTAGGGTGATTTAACTCTTTACTTTATATGGTATTAGTGTGCTGTATTTTTGTGTGCTTAATAGTGTATCATGCCATTAGCTGATGTATATTACTTCCTATGCAGAGCATTCGATGATGATTAGAATGCAGTTTTAGAAAGCAGTTGTAGGTAGTAGTTAGCAAATTCTAACTAATATCTCTCACACATTCAGACTAAGTCCACAATGTTGAAGGACAGTGTAAGTCCACAATGTTGAAGGAGTTTCACCATGTCATTTAATGCACCAATTATGTCTCATCTTGGTGGCTCGATGTGCTTGGAAGCGTTGTGTGCACGCAAGTCTCATTGTTAGTGCTTTTTGGGTGAGTGCTCTGGCTTCTGAGTATTGCCTGGGAAAACATCCCCAACAGTCATGCTGTTTTGTCCATCGGCAGCCTCTAACCCCACTTCCATGTCTAAAAATCACGTCCCTTTGTTAACAGAGGCAGGAGTTTAACTGGCAACCAAAAGAGTAGGCTTGAGGAGCTTTTGGCAATTGCTAGGGACAAAAAATATCCTTTCGCTCTAGTGCAACTCTGAAAAGGCATTGTTGTCATGTGCCTAGAGCAGTCACGGATGGGCTGTATAATGCCAATGCTATCAAAAGTAAATTCAGGGCTCCACAATAAGAACATTTTTATTTTTTAGTTAAAGTGATGATTCTGTCAATTGACATGAAACCTTTGCACACTGGCCCAGGGCCAGTGGACTGTCCTTATTTTTGAGTCCTAAAGATTTGCTTTTCTTCCTTAATGTTCCACTGCGGGAACGTGTAGGACAGAGCGGCTGTAAATTAGACTTATGAGACAGTTGGGTTTGGTCTAAAATGAGATGGCAAGTGATTGGAATTAGAAGCTTCACTGCTCTTTATATAATAGTGAGAGCTTTATAAAAGGACTGTGTGTGTGTGTGTGTGTGTGTAACTACAGTACTTATATTCCTCTTGAAACCACAGTGACCCTACATGCATCCCAGTTTCCAAATAAATGATTTTGCAGAGGAGGAATGGAGGTTCGAACTGGATAGGTAAAGGGTTAATGGCTGCAAATTGTGACAAATTTATGGTGGAGCTTTTAAATGTGACATCCTGTGCGCATTTTATATCGACTATGAATCCAGGGAGACAAGTTTACAGAGTAATTATGTTCTGCTGATGAAAGCCTGAATCCTGGGTGGATGAATCATAATGCAGTTCAATACTGGCCACTTTCTCAATGCATGAAGCTGGCAGGACTACAATACCCAGAATACCCAGAAAGCTCTGAATACATTGACATCTTTGTGTCATGCTCTCAAATTCGAGAGCCTTTTCCTGTCTCTGATTTTCTAATACTGTTATTGGGATGAGCAATTATAATTAGAAGGGATCTCTAATACCCTAGCAAGGGTAAAAAAAAGCAAGTGTAATATCTGATAAATGCCATTGTAACTGTTGTAAATATTATGTTTTTAAAGCAAATAGGATATAATACAGCGGTTTAAATTTAAGGCAGCCAGAAGGTTGTTTGTTCAGTCTCCACAACAAATGATCCATAAGCCATCACCATTAATGTTGGGTACACACCAAAAGATAATCAGGCTGATTTTGGGCCGATTTCCTCCCTTCCAACAATCCTAGCTATGTCCCGATTATCTTGATGGTTCTACAGATTATTTTATCAGATTTGCCGCCCTGATCGCGAATCGTAAATATTCAACATTTTTTATATATTTATGATCAGAAATCCTAATGTATGGGGGGAACCCCGAGGACAAACGTGTGCACCCTCTGGAGATTATCACGTGAAACGAAACAATATTCAATCAGAATGCGAATGATCACGTTCGCTTTCAGAAAGCAAGTGACGTAAGATTGGATAACAATTATTTCGAGTTTATTTAATGAGGCAATTTCGAAGGGAATAAGACCTCTTTTCCAAGAGATAACGGAGAACAATAATACTAACATATCTGTGTGATTTTGTGACCATTGCTCACCTCTAGCTCACTCTGTAACTTGTACAGACCATGTCCCCGCCATCTCCACGACTTTACACAAACCCTTTTTTTCATTTTTCTGTGCATTTTCTGTGAAAATGATTCCAAACACTATCATTGCAATTTTCTTCTGAGATTTCCTGTGTTCACACGAGTCGAGACTCTGGGTGAAAATCTGTTCATGTGTGGTGTGCTGTCTTTGTCACATCATGACACACCACACACTATAGGAGCAAAACGGTTAAATCTAGGATTTTTCATCCTCATGTTTGTGGTCTATCACATTTTGAAAATCTTATAAGATGTAAAAAATCTTTTGGCATGTACCCAGCTTATGCCATAATTAAGCCATTTAATTCCAGGTCACTCTGGTGCGATCGTTGTAATAATGGCACTATTATGTGACATGAAAGTTGCAGAAAAATGTCCCAATGACCCTGGTTATTGAGGAGATATGATAAAAACTTATCTCTGATAGGAGCTCATGATCTGCGAGATTTAAATGGGTTTGGATCATCTCATGCATTATTTATCTGTAGTTTTCGCGATTCTTAAGCACTTACAGTACAGGACACAGATTCTATTCTGCACTATCCTCATTATGTACTGCTCTGAGTACACAAATTAACGAACAAAACACATTAAACAACAGCCAATTATTGATGTGCCCACTTACTATGTGGCAGTTACAAACCATTGCTTTATTATGGGAAAGCTCACAATGTATTTACCAAGTTTATCTCCCTCTCTCTCTC
Source organism: Carassius auratus (assembly GCF_003368295.1). Lineage (NCBI taxonomy): Eukaryota > Metazoa > Chordata > Actinopteri > Cypriniformes > Cyprinidae > Carassius > Carassius auratus. Next base: position 15,614,793 of record NC_039246.1, read on the forward strand.
TCTCTGAATATGTCCGGTTGATTGCCTTTCCACTAGCTCATTACTGTATTTCTCTGCTGATTGAAAACTTGAGTGGCTTCACTCTCTCAACTGCGGGAAGAAAAATGAATGACTGCCAGAAATTAGTCCAGCCAACCTGCCTCAGACTGGCAGCAACCCTTAGCCACAGCTTGTAGGATCTTCTTTTCTTAAAACATTATGCTTTTATGCTGTAAACCTTTGACATGGTCGCCTAGTTGATCTCCTTTCATTTTAATTTTCTCAAATTAAGCCATATTAAATAAATATGCATAACTGTTTATAACTCACAAAAAAAACCCTCTTTTTTTGGCTCGTCTGCAGTGCGAATATTGTTCCAATCTGCCAGATTGCAAATCACCACATTGTTCTTTCACAGCATAGGCAAATGTGTGCAGTGTGTGAATACGTTAGTAGATTAAGACAAATTGACCACAACATGGTCTCTATACGAGTGAGATTTGGGAATAACGTCCTCTTATCGGTGTCATAAACTAGTCTTGATGGATGGCGTCTGTGTTTTGGGAACGTTGTGTTCCCTTATTATAGACTATGAATGCTTTTCTACTTACTCTGCATGTTATTTGCCTTTTTTCAGTGTTCAGTGTTGACTGAAACTTTATGGCATATAGGAAAAAGAGTGTTAATGATCTCTGTTATTTCTACATGAGATGTGACATTGGCTGCCAGATCAACAGTAGTTCTTGTGCCAATGCTTCCTGCCAGTTCTGAGCACCAAGTCTGCCTCATACACTTGTCGTAAGCAGGTAGTGATTGCTGTAAGGGAGAGAGAGATTAATTGTGTTGCATTATTGATCGCCCCAAGTCAGAATCAATCATTTCTTTGCTTAGCATTTGGAGGCGATTTGCGACGATGGCATGTTACTGAGCATGTCTGCGATGCAGGCAAGCTGGCACAGACTGGCATGCTGTACACCTGAAAGATGTTACTACAGTAGGTCTGGAGTGAAAGTAGTACCCTCACATTATGTTGCTATTTTCTTTCCTCTGACTGTCACATTGCATTTACAGGGTCTGCTGGTCCACTTTGCTTTCTTCTTAATGGATTTTATCCTGTCTTGCCAAGAGGAATCAAAGAATGTGTTTTCTGTCCATGTTTGTGCCCTACAGCGCTTTAAACCTCCATGTTTGAGAGTTACACTAAGTGTTGATGCAGAGGGGTGCACATTGACTTGACAGGACCTGAGGGTTTTGGATCTAGAAAGAGAAAACCTGTTTGTCATTTGAGTGGACGTGTGGAAATATCCATAGGCGATCCAGATTATTGTGGTATATTTCCCCTGTAGACTTACAAATCTTCACATTCTTTAGTGCCAAGCCACTTAAAAACCATAATTTTCTCCTGACTGCCAGTTTTTGCGATAATCTTATATTGTTCTTTAATCCGGTCCTTTTTTTTTGTTGTTGTAGTAATAGCCTTCATAGTAAAGGTTAACAATACAAGCCCCATTCAGTGGATTTAAAGACCGTGGCATTTGGTGGCGCACACCAGGGGCATGGAGCAGGAAGTTAATTGTTCATTTCCTCACCGAAATTAATTATCGCAGACAGCCTTTATTGCCATTAAATCTTTTCATTAATTATCATTACTGTCGTTAAAGGACATTTTCCTGCTGACCAAACACAAACAGAAAGGTGCATTTGGGATTATGAATGAAGCCTCAACCACGTCCTTGCAGCAGTGCAAGCACATTGTAATTTCCTTCCATTGATTTGCAGAGGAGACGCACATAGTGGTGTTAAATGCCTGGTCAGTCACACTGAGGTTTCAAGGACAGTCGAGTCAAGGACAGAGCTCTAGTTAAAGCTTGGTCAAATGCATTCACTTGTAAGCAGCACCTCACACTGTCTGTAAACTACTGATTTTAGATCAGTTTTCCTGACATTAACCCGAAGTGGCAAGCCAATGTTGCCAGAACAAGTGAGACGAGGTCTTGTTGATTTGAGCTGCACTTTCAGACTAAAATGTATCAGATGCATCTGAGAGTTACACGATTGTTTACAGCAAATTAATTTCTATTTAAAAGCCTCCAAAGAGTGTTTTTGAGTAGACTCTGCACTTAACATTACCTCAGAGCCCTGATCAGAGATGTTTGCTCCACAAGACAGTATATTGCATTCTCTTTCAGATGTAATACTCTGAACCTACGCTACTCATCCAGACTGTCAAAAAGAGACCTGTACCTTTGAGGTATATAATGCATAGCGTTATGGAGATTGTCATCTCATCTTTATGTTCTCAGCATTTTTAAGTCTATAGAGACTTTACAAGTCTTAGCTGTGGATTTGAAATATAATTATTAAGATATGAGGGTAAAATTAGTTTAGGACAGCAGCACTTTTTACAAATGAGATTTGTCAGTTTGGCGTGCTGTTGAAATCCGGTTTGATGTCTACCAGGTCATCTTAGGGGAAGGAGAGGAAAGTTGTTTCTGAAATTCATGCCAAATGAACACTGACGTGCTGTTCATCATATAACTCTGTTCAGTTGAGGTCTTAACCAATATAAATAGCCTGAGGTATAAAACACAACAAAAAGTGTAGGATTTACTTTGACCTTGATGAACAGAATACTTTGGAATAGTCCATTTACAGAAATTAGTCAGACCTTATGATGAACCTTTGATTTTAAAAATATACGTATTCTAAATCCTTCCTCTGTCTCTGTCCTAGTGAATTTAATGCTTTGACTGTGCATTCACTGTGCAATTTGCACTCAGTTGGTCCCTTCTTTTAAACATTGATTAATAGAATCCATGCATTCCCTGACAGAGTCTCTTACTGCATTTTGACTGCTGTACCAGAAAGCCACCCTCTTCTCTTCTGCCCCGTCTTTTCTTCTCTTCTCTGTCCCAGTTGATTTCCGAGACCCTCAGGCAGTGGCCTCATTTTGCTTATCTCCTCACTCTATGTTTGGTCTTCTGAGAGCCCATCTTCCCCTCCAGAGAAACTCACGGTTTCTAAATCAATTCACATTGAGTCTTCCTTCTCTCTTATTTCTGAGTTACTGTCAAACCCATCTGTAATTACTATCGCTGCTCCTGAATGAACTCTGATTCACACGGCTCATTTTGATTCGTTACTGCCGTCTCTGACATCACTGGGTCTGGATGACTTGGATGACAAGTGTTTAATGTCTGTTTAATGCTACCTGTTTAATAGTGAAGTACTTTAAAGGGATAGTTTACCCAAAACTGAAAATTATGTCAGTAATTACTCAATCTCATCTCATTCCAAACCAGTAAGAGCTTCATTTATCTTTGGAACACACATTAAGATATTTTTGATGAAATCCGATTCCGAGCACTTCTGTGACCCTGCATAGACAGCAACACAACTGACACGTTCAAAGCCCAGAAAGGTAGTAAGGACATTATTAAAATGGTCCATGTGACATGAAAATACTTTTTGTGCCCAAAGAAAACAAATAACGACTTTATTCAACAATTTCTTTTCTTTAGTGTCTGTCTCCGCTACAGTTTTTCAGATTTGCTGTGCTCAGACAAAGTTCAAAGGTCAGAGATTTCAATGTGAATATTTTTTCAAATGAGATCAAAATATATGTACTATTTATCCATTTCCATTTTAAAGCTCTCAACTAAATGTAGTGCAATAAATCTCTCAGGTAAAGCATTAACAGATTGCTATCTGGATACACTGCACACAACAGGTATTTTAACACACATCTGACACAACACATGGTATGCGAGTAGTTCTGAACCATATGTTACGTGAAGTTCCTAACTATATTAAGGTATGCCTCTTGTGTCCGATACTTCTCTAAATGCCAACTTCTGACTACTTCTGCCAAATGACTTTAACATTGCACATTGTACCAGATTACTCCACACACAATTGTTTTTAATGAACCCACTTCAAAGCCGGAGAGAGAAATAATGATCTTTTTAGAAGAAAATGAGGTGTGCTTTCAAAGCATGATGGTTAGCCAAATCATGCTACAGACTTGGCTGTCAAATCAACCCATTTGTGCTAATAAAGGCTAATGTTCTAACAAACTGCGTGGGCTACCCTTGAAGGGAGGTTTTAAGCATGTAAACACACATGGTCGGAAGAAACCATTAGGATCTCTGCTCTTTTTTAATTCACTGTTTTCATACATATTTATAAGCAAACATGAAACTGAAGAATGCTCTGTCAACTAAGTGTGTCTGGTAATTGGGATTCAGTAAATGGTGCATCTGTGTTTTCCACATTTTGTGGCTTGAGGAGTCTGTGGCAGGTGGAAGGAGGTCAGTACAGTCAGAATGTATGACCATTCTCGTCTGTTCACTTTAAACTTTCAGCATCTTCCCCACTAATGATATTTTCACACCATGACTCTGTCCTTTCAGTGAATATTGCCTAAAATCATTTCTAGATATTCAAGCATGTCTCTCACCTATTATTGGTTCTTGTTAAACTGTGTCATACCTACTGTATGTAAAATGCGAAGAGACTTAAAAATTATTCTGCACAGCAATGAGGGTAGTTTTGTAGTTTTGATCTTAGTATTTTTTTTTTAGGTTTAAGGTTTATGGCTTTCTTTTATCCTTTTTTTTTTGACATATTGGTTTTTAAAATACATGTAAGTCACAAAAAACTTTTTTAAATACATTTTTATACAAAGCAAATAATTATTTTATAATATTTAAATAAATACACTCTTTTCTTTTATAGCAACATTTCACCAAATCTAAATTCCAGTCATGGGTAACGGAAAGAATTAATTTTAGAACATCAAAGCTAGCAAAATAATAAATAAATGAAATGGAAATAGGAAATGCAGAGTCCCGACAGTCATTAAGGATTTCCAATTCCACCTCATTATTTTACTAATTCAATTGGATAGAGAGGCAATGACAGAAAAGAAAAAAAAGATAATTACTATGACTTTGGCCATGCTTGAAACCCCCGTATGCACTCGGGTATTAAATGGGATTTGTTGAGGCGTGCATTTTCAGAAAAACTGTGCTACCTCACCTTTGTGTTTTTCACCCAGACTTCAGTACACTGTGTAGGTCTCATAAGAAGGAGACAGGAAATGATGGGGTTGGAAATTGTTCATTGATATGTACTTTTGGGTTTTGTTTTGTTTGTCCTACAGAAAAGTTTTAAGGCAGTGTTTTTGTGTAATAAAATTAGTATGTTGTGGGATTTTACAATATTCTCGAACAGTGACTTTAAACTTCTCAGCCCGGCCAAATAAAGGACTTAAGATAGAAAAACGCATCAGGACCTTTCTGAAGCAAAAACAATTTGTAGTGCGTTTCCTACATACCTGGTTGGCTTCAATCAGCCCACACAAAGGTGTGAGTCAGCAGCCTTCTGTGGAGCCTCTGTGAGGGAAGTGGAACCTCATACTGCGCCTCCATAGAGAGGCTGGAGCTTTACATGGTGAGGAGGATTAAAGGTACAGTTCACAGAAAAAATCGTCATCATTTATTCACCCTAAAACCTGTGAATTTCTATTCTGCAGAACACAAAAGATATTTGGAATAATGTTACAAATGTTGTTTGCCTGTACAGTAAAAGTCAATGGGGTCCAAACAAACATTTGTCAAAAAAACATATTTTTTGCTCCACAGAAAAAAGAAAGTCATGCAGGTTTGGAATGATGTGAGGAGACATGAGTAAATGATGCTGACTTTCATTTTTTGGTGAACTAGCCTGTCCCTTAAAGAGGATTTTAAAACAGGTGCATGCAGTTGTCTGATTTACTTCTTGAAGGTTTGTTCCAGGAAGCTCATTATATACACAGGAAATGCAAACGTTTTTTTTTCTATTTGTGAGAAAATAGCTTGATATTTCTCAGCAACGCTGTGGGAAATGTTCTCAGGAAGTGCTAGAGTCTACTTGAATGCTGAAATTGTTTTCAGTTAATAACATTCACTTGTGCAGAGAGTACTTCTCACACTCATAATGTTCCAAACTTTTATGAGTTTCTTTCTTCTGCAAAGCGCATAAGATAAAGGTTTGACTAATGTTCAGACTGCTCCATAAATATAGGATCTTTTAACACGGCAGCAGCTCTCCAGTTCCCAATAAGCAACGTGTATGGAGTATTTATGCATTGAATAATGACTCCAGTTTCACGAGCAAATTAATAACAAGTCGTGTTAACCACCCACAGACATTCCAGCACACACTTTACGCTCAGAAAGAGATACACAGAGAGTGGATGAAAGGACAGGATAAGCTCTGTGAAAGACTGACATGAAGGAAATGAGGTCTGAAAGAGATGGGCATGAAACGATGAGAGTGATAGAGGGAAAGAAGTGACAGATCGAGCCAGGGAAAAAAACAACATCGGGTTATTTCATCTTAATAGGCTTACCTTGAATCCCCCCACCCCACCCCCCCGTGCAGTCAGGCCTAATATTTTTCACAACAGATAGCACATTACAAACTCGGGTCTCTTAATGTCCTGTGTTATGTCTTAGGAAGTGGAATGTTGTATTAGCTGCTGTGCTACATTATATATTTTCAGTTTTTAGTTGTGATAAAACTTTACCACACTCCAATAAAGTAAAAGAGCAGCAATGGATTACAGCAAAGATTTAATCATTTAAAAGCAATATAGAAAATACACTTTTAAGACCACTTAGGTAATTATATATTTATATTGCATTTTAATGTGATTGTGCAGATCACATTAAAATGGTTCCATGTTATGCCCAATATTATAAATGTCCACTATTATGATTGAACATATTATATTATGTTCATTGTGTTCATTGTCTTATTAGTCATGCTTTGTGATGTATGTTTCACAAGTGTTTTGTGTGAAAAACAATACTAGCTAGCAATTCAGAAGCTAGTGCAGAATGATTGGTAGATAAAAAAAAAACTAGGCCCTCCATGGAGGTGACGTGATGGCATGAGGGACGGCAAAGCACAGCATCTGCTGTAGTGGTGGATTAAAGGTCAGTGCACTCGGCTGTGATATTAATCAGAGAGACTCATTGATAATTTAGCTTCATGGGCAGCTCTTGGGTCATGGACATCATCAGGTTGTGTAGAGTCCAGTCACGCACTCTTTCTCCCAAAGCGCCACACACACTTTCTCTCACCCACAGGCATTCATTTGTTTTTCATTGTCTCACTTTTTCACTTTCATACACACACACCTTCCACTGCTCACAATAAACCTGTGGCTTGTAATGCAGCACTGCACCAGAATACAGAAATTCGAGACAGGACATTAATCTAGAGTCACATTCTCCCGTCCTACACTTCCTGTTTCAAAAGCTGAACACAGAAACAAGCCTATTTTAAGAACTCATTGCTTACCTGAGGCCTAAACCTTTTACATTAGATTCCATTTGTGCCTGTGGCTGCTAGCTCTCTCCCCATATTACAGGAGTCATTTGACAGCATAGCTGCTGGCTTATTGACCCACGGGCCTTTCAAAGCCTCTTACCATGTGCTCAGTGATTTTTCGGGCTGGTTTTACAGCACATATATATATGTGATTTTAGAGGTCACCAGGCTTCTCTGTTGACCACGTGCTTGCCTCTGTGAAGATGGTTTTTACCTGCAAGTTGCACGTGTACAATCTGATGAGGACAGTAAAAACGTTTTTCTCCAATACAAGAGACAGTTTGCACCTTAAAGGGTTCTGAAGGGTTAAAGATGTATGCATTGCTTAGGTGTTTTTTAGATCGGTTGGTGCATTGTCTTTAGCGGATGATGCCTTTAGTTCGGGTGACTTAAAAATGGAAAAGATGATCCAGTCTGACATCTCTGAAAAAATGCAATCTTTGTTGGGTACAAAGTCTCAGGCCTGATGTCGCTGTGCAGCTTGAATAGGTGAGAGTGCATTGCATTTGTCTGATTGTGAGCACAACCTTAAATTGACCCAGAAAGTCAATTTTGATTGCTTAGTTCTCTGATTGGCTCATTTTTTCTTCTCCTGATTCTAAGCAACATCAGGTCATCACTTCTTTAAACTCTCTCCAGCCTTGAACTTTCACTGATAACCTGCTGTTTAGCTGGAGATGAGGATGTGATTGAACTTGAAACTCTGTCAAGGCAAAGATGGATGTTTTTCATTAAAAACTGTTAGAGGTTTTCTTATTTTAGTGCCATTTGATTTAGACTGCCATTTCCCCTGTACCTCAGTTGCTTCTCTGACCGGTGTCATGTGAGATTCAATCCCAAAGGGTAGCTGCTTGTTATGCCTGATCAGACGTTCCCGCCACACTTTTCTGACTGATTTTATCACATAAATACATATCAACAAGATTTCAGATTAAATGTACTGTGTAAGGTAAAGTGTTTTTCAACATGTTTAAACCATTTTTCTTCACTTGCTCATTTTAAGTGGTCCTGTGGTGTCACAAATGTCTTTTTAAAAGCAATTAAGAACCTGTAGTGATGTCTTAAAAGATGAATTTATGATAATTATAACGAAATAGCCTAGTCTTTGTTAAAACATTAAAAATCTATATTATATATGCAATATTTTATATAGTTAATATGAATATTAGATCCAATATTATGTTGTCATTGCTAAAATGATTATTAAATTATTTTAATTAATAATACAATATAATAATTAAATAAGACGCAATGAAGGTATTGAAAGACTAAATCCAGCTTGGCGACACCTGCCTTCCAATTTTCAGTCTGATTTTTAATGTTCCTTGATATTTTTATCACGTCTCTACCACCACTGTTCTTGCCGTTCTCGTTTTTCACCAGGGCTAGTGTGGAGCTGTCAAAGAACAACCCGTCACTCGCTCCTTAAAAACGCTCTTCACCTCCAGCCATTTTCTCTGTGCAGGAACATCAAGCTCCACTTGCCTCCTCAGACTTTTTCCTCCTTGTTCCTTTTTCCCCTCTGTCTTCAGTCAGTTTTTGGCAGTCTTTATACTCCCACTCAGCCCTCTGTGTTCAGTCGTTGTCTCTGTGCTTTGAATTGGTCTGTCAGTCGTCACTTCCTTGAGTCTTTATTCTATCTATCTATCTATCTATCTATCTATCTCTCTCTCTCTCTCTCTCTCTCTCTCTCTCGCGCTCTCTCTCTCTCTCTCTCTCTCTCTCTCTCTCTCTCTCTCTCTCTATATATATATATATATATATATATATATATATATATATATATATATATATATATATATATGTATATATATGTATATATATGTATATATATGTATGTATATATATATATATCTACCACTCTCTCTATATCTACCACTCTCTGTCGCTCTTTACATCTATTGTTCTATTTGTCATTCTATCTGTTAATATTACATTTATTAGATTGATTGAACACGCAGACAGATAAACACACATTTGATTGAACAATTCAGTATTCTTGTATGTTATATGTCGCTGAGTTTTTTTTTTTTTAAATGTTGCATTATTGTGCCTTTAGTTTTGTATATTAACAGCAAAGATATAAAAAAACCAATGCATGTTATTCACTTCGGTGATCAGGTGATTAAGTTACAACTGAACTGTGACATTTTAAATGAAATGTTTCTGAATTAGCTGACATCAAAACACAATGGAAAGCTTTGAAATAATTCAAATCAGGTCCCCAGTCCTACTGGATGAGCCTGCGATGCCTAAAGCGCTGGCTTGTTTAGCTTCCCTGTTCACCTCATTGATAACTGCTGTGCTGCTCTGTAGCATTCTCTTTCTCTCACTCTTTCTAGCTCTTACTATTTACACGGTAAACAACTCTTCTCCCCTATTATCTCTGTCTGCACAGCTCTTGGTAGCAGGAGGCCCACGTCTGTAATTATGCTAGGATGTACACAGACACGAGGATGTGAGGGCGGCTATTGATAAGAGCTCAGAGTCATTGTCACAGCTGCCCTTTAACTGCCTGTCGGAGACCATTATGGGGTCTGTCCACTGCGAGGGAACAGAACAAAAAAGTTTCAGGTTGTTACCACCCCCTCAGGCGCTGGGGAGAATTCTTGCCTCTCTAAACAACAGAGGCCGTTAAGTGGGCTTGCTGCATCTCTGTGTGTGGCTGAAGCGTAATAAGGGCCCTCCACTTGCCACAGGTTAGGCTGCTGAAAAGATACTTATTCACTCTATGCTGTAAACATGTGGACACAGTTTGAGCCTACTCACTAACTTTTTTTATAAATTCAGCGGAAATGTTGCTGAATTTTTCTTTGACTCTGAGAAAAATAAACTCTTGACTTTGCTTGAAAGAGGGTAATGAATAAATCTGTGTGCGTGGGTTTTAGAATGGCCTCCACACCAGTGCTGCAGTTGATTTTAAGAGCGCTTAGATGCTAGTTGTAGTTTTGTGTTAAAATCTAAGCACCGTTGGGCACTTGCAGTGTTGACAACGGGTTATAATCGCAGCATTAACCAGTGGTTTTCTGTTATTTACTGAATTTCAAGCTAATTCAAAATGCTGAAAGGCTTGGGGAATGTTTCCTGTACAATTATATACATTTATACCGAAACTTATACCGTAGTGCAATGCTAGTTTTGGAGGAATTAACTTGCTAGTCACAACTGCTTCCCAAAACCATAGTAACTTTGTCACACATCTGCCATTCCAACCATGTTGGTTCAACAATATAGAGGTAGTCACACAGGTAGTGCAGAAATAACTAATTGATTTGAGATAGTTTTCCATTGAAATGATAGTTTTTGGAAACACAGTGTTGGTTATGACAGATCATAGCTTGCTAACAGTGCTTTTGGCAAACACCCCAGAATAGTGGTTGATTAGCATGATGGGCAGGAAATGCACAATAGAATGTCAACTAAGTAGGCTAATCAGTTAGCGTGCTAACTACTTTAAGTCCAGTGGTTTTGACAGTCCAATTGTTGTAAAGATTATGTGATGTGAGAGTCAAAAAATATTTGCTATCTAGTGGATATTTCTTACTTGGAACGATACTGTCCTGTGGGAAACATTAACTTATGTTAACGGTTCTGGTGACACTTCTCTTTTGTTGCTCTCGTGATGTAGTGATTTTAAAAATTAACATAGCTTTGCGTAGCTGCCAGTCGTGAAATGTTAATGAGAATGCTGCTATCCCAGCTGCTTGGTCTGTCACAACAGTGTGACCTATTTTCATGAAAGGCATGTGATTTTGTGTGTGCAAGTGTATGTTTATAAAGTTTAGAGGACAGCTGTCCTTTTCACTGTGCAGTATGTAATTTTCAAGGCTGTAAATAGAGGATTCATGTGGGTTTTTAACAGGGACCCAGAAAAGACAGGGTGAGAAGAGGCGAGGAGGAGTCCAGAGTGAGTTACACACAAAAGTTTGTTGATATCCCTACAAACTAGCAATGCTGTTGTAATCTTTTAAGCAGATCTGCCCTTAAAAATAGTTAGACATCTGCAATTAGGGGACAGTTAACCATGTTTGTGTAGCCTTTTGTACTTGCTATACTTGAATTGAACAACTAAAAGCAATCAAAAATATAGTAGCTTGTTCCTCTAACGAGAACGGAGTTAACGCCTGGTTTGTGTCATAGCTGTGCTATGATTAGAGCTGACTTCCCTTTTTTTAACCTCCTAAGACCCGAACATTGGTTTGGCATGCATTTTAGATTTCTTCTAGCTATTTGGGGTTAGGAGGAACCAATAAATATAATAACAAGAAATTATCTTTGAACATGAAGCTCTTTTTGAAAAAAATGATGTCCACATATGTGGACACTTGGTCTGTATTCACAGAAAACAATCAAGACACCATTGTGTAACAAAGTGCAAATCTCTTTTATTTAAAATCCTGGGTACTGTACCTGAAAATTTTTTATTGTTACTGTTGCATATATAAATGTTTCAGCTGAACATGCAACATGGATCTGGAAAAACACCATTTGTAAGAAACAAGCTGTCATATCACATAACAGCCCAACTGATGTGTTGAGTGGGTACCCACTCCTAGCTAGTACTGTAGCATTGGAGCAGTATACAATCAGTTTCATTAAATCTTTATCAATATACTGGTTTACATAGTCCAGTGGGGTCCAGCCTTCTCTGTCGAGCTCAGTTTACTCCTCAGGCTCAAACTGGCTAGGTTTGGGGTCAATTGAGCAGCCCTCCAGCGCACTCCTCATCCTTGCATGGGTTGTCTTTGAAAGCTTGGTCCTGGTGTTGGCTCTTCAGGGTCATCATTTTAGCCATCAGACTCAAGCTGCTGAGTCTGACGTCTGGGAGTGCGCAAAATGGCAATGCTATGGTCTGAACGATAACCATAAGTTTCACCACGGAGACGTTTACGTCCCCGGCTGGCCTCAGTGCACTGTGGAGTGGGGTCTTCATCCCCACTACTCTCCTCCTCACTGCTGCTTGGCTCCTGTTGTGGAGGATGGTAATCAACATCCTCTACGGGGTCGTCAATGTCAGACAAGTCCTCTACCTCTGAGTTGTCCCCAGCAATTGACTCCAAAACTAATTCCAGTGCCTTTGAAAGAGCAATACGCCCTGAAAATGATATCAGGAGAAAAATAAAATAAAATTCAATGTAAAGTTATTTATCATACATGCAACGTCAATTTGTACTGTTGTAAACTATTGTAAATTGATGTTTTCTAACAAATTCTTCCCAAACTAAATTTTTTGCTAAAGTTTTTACATTTTCAGCGAATAAAAAATCAATGTAGAGTTATTTATCACACATGCAACTTCAATTTATACTGTTGCAAACTATTGTAAATTTATATTTTCTATCAAATTCTTCCCAAACTACACTTTGGCTAACATTTTTACATTTTCAACAAATAAAAATCAATGTAAATTTATTTCACACATGCAATGTCGATTTATACTGTTGTAAACTATTGTAAATTTATATTTTCTATCAAATTCTTCCCAAACTACAATTTTGCTAACATTTTTACATTTTCAATGACTAAAAATCAATGTAAAGTTATTTCACAGATGCAATGTCAATTTATACTGTTGTAAACTATTGTAAAATGATGTTTTCTAACTAATTCTTCCCAGACTACATTTTTGCTAACATTTTTACATTTTCAAAGACTAAAAATCAATGTAAAGTAATTTATCACATGTGCAATGTCAATTTATACTGTTGTAAATTATTGTAAATTGATGTTTTCTAACAAATTCTTCACAAACTATGTTTTCACAGTTAAATTTTTTGCTAACATTTTTACATTTTCAACAAAGTTAAGTCCCACTGTCCACATATGTGTACTTCAAGTTTAGCGAAATAGTAAATCTTTACTGTTACAAAAATTTGTCAAATTTTCATGCCATATTAATCATACAACACCATTATGCATAACTTAACAAGAATCAACAATTAAATTTTATTAGATTTTTTACCTTGTGGACGTTTTGGTCTGGTGTGGCTGACTGAATTTTCAGATGTGTTCGCCGCCATCTTGGAATTTCTGTGTAAAGTGTTTTTCTCTTCTGACCCCACCGGATGGCAGTGTAAGTGTCCATGTTTGTGTACAACAGGTTCCAGTTACACAGAATTAAGTTTTATGGTGCACACAACTAAAAATGTGATGTCCACATATGTGGACGCCAGGTCGTAGGAGGTTAATGTATTTATAACATCAGTTGTCAACAGACCCTCGAAATCCTCCAAGCTATATGCTTTCAACAGGTTGTGTAAATACAGATTTTACAAACTAGCCCTTGAATGTGCCCTTGTTTTCCGAGGATAATGATAAAGCATTTGCACGTTTACCACCAGCAGGTGTTACTCATCTTTCATCTTCTCCTTTGTGCTGCTGCATCTCTTGCGTCTTTGGTGACCACCATCCCCTATTTGTCTCTTCCCGTCTCATTCCCCCAGCGGGTGTTTGATAATGGAGCTGCCATGTTTGCTACATCTGCTCAATCTTTGAGTACGACTTAGATTACAGACTCTGGAAGCCTGTAGGAAGCCCCAGATGAGACTGTGGCATGATAATGTTAGACCCTCAGCCAGATCCGTGGCCTCCAGCATCAGCTGGAATTGTGGACTTTGTGCAATATGCCTTCAGAATTCCCAAGCCACAATAATTGATACTTCGAAGACCTTGTTTGTCAATGTTTAAATGTGTGAAGAACATGTTGTAAACACTGGGTTCAAATATGCTTTGAATATTTGTCAGTTTATTGCATTTACAGTAGGGATATCTGGAGGATGTTGGAAGAGCTGCATAGTCATTGAGCTCAGATGTTATCTGCTGGCATGGGTTTAATTGCATTGCTTTGTATCAAGTTCCTTATCATAATTAGACTCGTAAGTCAATTCATCATCTAATGTAGTGAGCTAAATGTTGTGTTATTTATTATTTCCTAATCTTTTAGGGCACATACTGGTGCAGTAGCAGTGAGATAATATTAAAACTGCTACCTTTTGGAAAAAAGGTTGTGCATTGTCTCCAGGGCTACAATGACCTTAGCTTGAGTTGTTAAGTCTAAAATGGCAACATGTGTCAAAAACGGTCTCACCCTAGCTGTGTGGTCCCTCGTGACTGAGGTTTATACCTTTGACCTACAGCAAGTGTCTACATGTAGGTCAAAACCTTGTTTTAGCAAAGCTTAAGTTCTGTGTGACACATGATGTGATGAGTATGTCAGACCTTGCCTTGTATGCTGTTAAAATATTTTTAGGCTGGCAAATCATACATGTAGCCATTCATGGTTTTGTTGTGTGTGAATATAGAATTTTTCCCTAGTGGTCAAAGTTTGTGACCACTAGGTGGTGCTGTTGTCCAAGTTTTATAATTGATGCGATCGCAGATAAGCATACTTGAAACAAGCAATTTGATGCAATATTGAATGAAATGTCTAAGTACTAGGGCTGGGCGATATGTCTAACGATATGATCCTGTGCATTTAGTCAGTAAATCTGTTTCCGTGATTACCGCTAAATTGCCATCACCTGCTTTCAAATGGAGCGGCATTTACTTGACAAAGCCGTAGATCACTGACAAGCTACGCAATATCACGTTTATTAATGCAGATGAATTGCCTTCGATAAAGATTGCGATATTGCGTAGCTTGTCCGTGATCTACGGCTAAATGCGCATGATCATATCATTAGATATTTATCTCCCAGCCCTACTAAGTACATGTAATTATTGTTTAATATGTGTAACTTGTATTGTAACTTGTGAGCAGTTCAGTATTACATTTAGAAAGAAATCTGTGCAGAAATCAAGCTTATGCTGAGATCATTCAGTGGTCATTTATTATGGAAAAGCTTGTCACTGGGAATAGAGAGACCCTGTTGGCCCTTTGATGTTGTCCTTGATTCCGTTAAGAAGAGGAGGGGATGTGCTGATCCCAGCATGCATCTCACCTTTCCCGGCATTTGTGCTGTATATATGTACAAAATAAAAACAGTAGGTTTTATGAGGCTAATCAACTTAAATAATGGTTTATTAGTTATAAAATAATTATTTCTGCCATAATTGTTCTGAAGTACCATTTAACAGAAATAGCATTTAAAGAATTTTAAAATTAACAAAATATTGGTTATTCTAACCTTACGCTCATAGGTTTTAATAAAATATATCGCATCCGGTTGGCCGGTCACATGCAGTCTAGCCGCAGAAGTTCATATATTTTAACGCATCCAAAGCTCAAATGGGATCCGAATTTTCCACATATGTATATGATCGGAACTCCACGCAGCTCCCGCACTACTCTCATTTCGAAAGGAATGACTTCCTGTCTGTCGCTTGTCATTCGTCGGAGATATTGGAAAGGTGGCTAAAAAAGTAAAACACATTTCATTCTGGATACAAGATCCACTATTGTTCAAGTTCAGCATATGGTCTACAATATTTGCTCTAGGATATGTCTTGAGTTCAGTCATGCATTTCCTCTGAAACTGGCTGTCGATGCTGTAATATAGATGCACATGATTGCAGTCGTGGCTCAAGTGCAAGCAGAGGATCAGATTTAATTAACGTCTAGCCCCCCAGCATCTCTCCCGAGAGCGGTTGGGTTCAAAGTGAGCGGCTGGCACGTTCGCGTTCACTCTCTCCTTCACTGTAGTCTGGTTAACACACCAGCAGAAAAAAACTGGAGAGCTTTTCTCTCTTCTCTTCATTGGGATGCGCAGCCACGTCGCGAAGCCAGAGAGCTCGTCTGTGTTCTCTTCATCCCTCCCTCATACACACACACACACACAAGAGCAAACGTATGTGTCACACACAAGCAGTTGTTTGTAGATTTGGATCACAGTTGTCACTCGCTTTACCTAAAGTTGTGTTTGTGCCTCTGGGGAAATTGCAACTTTGCATTGACAGTCTAGAGGTTCTTATATATTAATGCTGCATAATTGCATACTTTGCTAAGATATAGCTAAAAACGGTATGTCAGTCATTTGACCAAATTCACAGTATTCATATACTGTAGGTGAACCTACTCTTTCGAGCAAAATTCTGAAGTGTACATCCAATGGACAAGAGTCTAGATCATTATTACAGTGATTAATGTTACTGGCATTTTATATGTTTGGTCACATGTCAAGTGCAGTAAGTCCTGATTACATTCATAATACACACAATCATACTGTGTTGGATTTCACGCAACTCACAACGAGTGTCATGGCGGATGCCCAAATCACAATATTTTTATAAATAATACTGTTTTTGTCACAAAATTTAGTTTTAAGAGTTTTTTGACAATAATGTACTTGTTTAGACTTCAAATATGCAGTTTGTTAATAAAGATAAAGTCTATTTGAAAATTTGCTTTGTATTCGGAGATGTTAGCTCCAGGACTCCAGTTCAGCACTCATGAACCCGCTGAGAGCAGCCTTACCTCGGCCAGATCTTATGGAATTTGCCACTGGCTTGGATGTGTGTGTATATCAAATCAAAATATCATAGATCTCATACCTTTGGACACCACTGTATACAGAAATGATGCACAGCAACCATGTAACATGCCTGTGAACAGAGAAGTCAGACGAGCGTTGCTCCCTCCCAACAGTAACTTTTGATTTCCCCGGACAGTAGAAGTTACCCGTGCTGGATTAATCGCTCGGACTGGTGAGCAAGCCATTGTTTACTGAAGAGGAAAATTAATTCAGTCCTCCATGTCCAAAGGACAAAGAGTTTTAGCCATCTCTACAGGCAGAACAATCCCCCTCTGTGATAAACAAGCATCAGCATGACAACTCCGGATGAGACACCTAAAACTAAACATTGTCGCCAAGTAAAACAGCTCAACCCAGCACGTTTTCAAGGACTGCATTTACCCGGCCTAACTGTACTGCTAGAAAGAAATTGAGGGCCTGTTGGCTTTCATTTAAGAGAGGAGTGCAGGATTTACTGGCTGCCCGCTATACTGCATTACTGTACATCCTCTGTTTCATTGCATCTTAACTAACAGAAGAGCCTCTGAAGGTCTGCAGAAGTCCATGAAGCTGAAAAGGGTTTTAGTAGTTTAGTTCTCTCTCTCTCTTTCTCTCTCTTTTCTTTTAAAAGCTTTGCCTTTTACATGCATTTTAGTTCTCAGCACAGGATTATATGTTAGAGGAATACTTTGAATTAAGGAAAATTCAACTGATTTTTTGTTATTATTATTATTTTAAACACTTTACAATAAGGTTCTGTTAGTTAACATTGGTTATTGCATTAACTAACAATGAGCAATAGCAATTGTTTGTTATTATACAGTATTAATTAATCCTTGAAAACATTAGTTAAAATACAACAGTTCAGTGTAAGTTTGTTTCATCGTATCCATCAAATAATATTAACAGATATAACTTTGGAATTAAATTTTTAGCAAATTTTGAAATTAACAGCAACTTTCTGCATCAGAAATATATTTCATTGTTAGTCCAATTTAAGTAATGTGGTTAACTACTGTTAACAAATGGTACCTTAGTGTAAAATGTATTTTATAAAAATGTTATCCTGTTACTAGAATTGTCAAAACAGAGTGTCACACAATTTCTGTCCATGACTGAGATGTGATTACAATGTGACAGCGTCCAACTGATTGCAACATAGAGTTTGAGGACTAGCTGTCATGTCTTGTAAATAAGGTTGCGCTGCTATTAAAGAGCATTTTATCTTCAGTTAGTTTGAAGCATTAGCGTCATTCTCGCCGAAGCGGGTGAGAGATCACATCAACTGTCATGTCTCGATATTGAGTCATCCGCCGTTCCATCTTTAGCCGAGCCTCTCTTACCTCTCTGCAGCATAAAAACGTTGCTTAAAGCTGCAATTCACAGTCACATTAGGCCACAATTACGCTGTTGAGATGTTTTGTATGAGTTATGCAGTCATTAAAACGGGCTGCATTATGGGCGGCTCAAGAAGTGCTTCCCCACTGACCCAGAGCTAATTTTCTTCCCTGCATGCATGCTGTATTAGATTTGTTGGTGCTCGTGAACATGGATTGGAAAGATGCAAATTTGATTGTCAAATCATATGCCATTTTCCCCTCTCCTTACTGTAGCCTTTTCAGCCACGGGCACTAAAGTCGCTGGGGTAGAAAAACATTTAGAAAAATGTAAATTGTTACTATTTTTCCCCTTTGGGAGGATGAAGGATGGTGGTTAGGGTGTCCTGTGCGTCGAGATGGAAAACCATTAGATGTTAGAGTCATTCCAGCAGAAAGTTCCCCATTATTTGAGCTGGGATGATGATATGAATGTACCTCAGAGGTCACACACACGTTCTGAATGTGTAAAGATTAAAAACTACAGTGTTTTCTTTTTTTTTATACATAGCTGGTGCCATTATGCTGCTTTTCTGAAAGCTTATAGATTGTGTTTTGATTGTATTTCTTTTCCTGTTGACATTTATGGGTGATTTTAATAGGGTTATATTTCATTAAAGTATCAAATTTGCCTGCAGTATTCTTCCTTCGGAGAAATAAAAAGACATAAAGGAGACAACAGAGATATAAAATGAATGGGGATTACATAGCTCTGATCATTAAGACTTCAGAAATGTTATAGTTCATACTGAAATCTGACTTGGTAAACATTTCTTCAGAAAGCTCTAGAGGAAACACATTGGTGGATAAGGATAACTGATTGAGATATTAAACATATCTAATTGTGATTTTTCTTTCTGGGAAGTTATAACGGTTAAATGTATATTATGTTGATTTTGTACTAATATCATGTTTCTCTTTCTCTCCCTCTCTTGCTGCCATTGCTGCCTCTGCACCATTCAGGTAAGTCTCTTTAATATTTTAAGTGTATCATCAAAAGTCAAGTCAAAAGTCAAAATATCATAATTTATGTTGCATGGAAGAAAGTAAGTCATACAGGGTTGGAATGATATAAATTATGGCAATTTTCATTTTGGAGGTGGGGAGTTTAAAGAGGGTTATTTTTTTTTATCTTCAGGCCTTTCCATGTTGATATTTGGAATTAACATTTTTATTTACTTATTTTTAATCCGTCTTTACAAACTAGTCTAAATATCCCAAATGCATTCTGGGCCATCTTTGAGGAGGCACTGTGAAGTCTGAACTCATTTGACATGAAGCTGGCTGGGTCTTAATAAGATCTGGGGGATGGAAAGGAGA
This sequence comes from Carassius auratus, assembly GCF_003368295.1. NCBI lineage: Eukaryota > Metazoa > Chordata > Actinopteri > Cypriniformes > Cyprinidae > Carassius > Carassius auratus. The sequence goes on from NC_039246.1 coordinate 15,634,297, forward strand.
GGCGTGCATAGCAGCCCTGAAAATAACCGCTTCCCCCTCACACAGGAAGTGCTTATCAGCATATCCCAGGGGGTGGCAGGACTGCATAATGCCAGTCTAACTCTCCGCTTGGCTTGCCCTGTCAAAGCCTGATGGCTTAAGGAACAACCAGCGAGAGGGATGCCGACTGCACCCATAATGCACCATTTGCAATTATTGCGTATCTCACACTAAGTCAACTGCTTTACTGTAAAGAGGTCACCCAGCTCTTTTAGACTCATGTCAGTCAGCTGGGACAAACAAATGGAGATGCTGGAGGCCCGCTAACAATTACCTGCAGCCCTAAGGCTATGGCATGTTGACTGACCAAAGTATTTGTGTGCTTAGAGAATGTTGCATTCTGGGAGTATGTGTAATGGTGACACATTTCAGTGTTGGTTATTACTGCTTGCAGGACTCGGTTGCTGCTGAACTGCAGACAAGTCTGTCAGCCTTGTGTAATGTGATGTTCACAAATCATTTTAATCCCATAGTATGAAGTATTTATAGGTATAAAATGTGTTAAGTGAGGAAAACAATGTACAGTAGTGTAGGACTTGATTTTAGCTGTGGATTATGAAACGTTTTTCAATCCTGAATCCTCCACTTTCAAGGAGACTTTTTGACTTTGCTGAAGGTCAAAGGTAAATCTTGAGATTATCATCATATCCTCCTCTTTCAATTTTTTTGTTCTTGATGACTGTCAGAAATCTCTGTGAATTCTATTCACAGTATAAAATGTTTAATTTAATGGCCTACAATAAAATGTTGTGGAATATAGATCCATGAAAAAAAAGTTTACATAATTTCATCTTATTTTTAGCTTTTGAAGTATTTAAGTGCTATTTTTGCCTATTTTTGTGCCCTTAGGCCAGGTTAATATCTGATTTCCAGTTATTGATTTACAGTAAACATTAATATATATATATATATATATATATATATATATATATATATGTATATATAGTATTTATAATATATAATATTAAATAGGTGCTGGAGCTGGATAGCAAGAGTGTGTGGGATAAAACAGCAGTAGTGTGTTTGGGAGATGTGTAGCAGCAGAGGTCAAATGTTGTCAGGGCTCTTATCAGCGTAGATGTTCAAGGCTGTGCGGGATGTACTGAACTCACAGTCTCTCTTTGTCCCTGTCTCTCTCTCTCTCACATACACACACAGAAAATCATCTGCCCTCTGGCTGAGCCTTGATCCTGATTAAATGCAGATATACTGATAGCCGAGCCGAGTGTTCTGTAATAATATTGATGAAGATTGATGGATGCTGTTTGTCATTCCTTTATTATGCCAATGCTTGTCTCTGATACAAACACTATTTCCACTGCCATTCTACTTGGACTGGGTGATATATTGAATATTTGCGATACCGGGTTTGGTTTACTTATGTTTCCAGCAACCAAATGTGCTTATGCTTAGAAATATACAGTATAATATAATGAAATATATTAATACAATATTTTTAGATCAATTAATTTCTCTACTTGTGTTATTACATTTTTAAACGTTTTCTGTTCATATTTATTTAAAAATATGATTTATTCCTGTGATGATGGATAATGTATGTATTTTCTGAGGTTACTGGCAGAAATCTCATTACCCACAAGAACTAACCTGGTAAAAGGACTCCCTCTGCTGGTCATCTTCAGCTCTACATCTCATCTGATGATATGCAAAGCGCCTCTTCTATTAAACTGTCAGTGGCACATCCATTTGCCGCAGCGACCTCGACAACATTAAGAGCTTGATTGATCAAAGTCAACACTGGCCTGTTTAATTGCTCCCTCCACTGCAGCGGTTCATTGTGTTCTGCTGTTCTATACAGGAAGTGTTCTGGGTCAACTGACCTTTAAATGAGGCGTTTAGATTAGCAGCAGTCGACTGTGATGGGGAAAAGGGGTCAATGAGGCACACATACACACACTACCTAGTGCATTGATAGCACTGAGTGTGTTTGCCTTGTCAGCTGAGTGCTCATCCTCCCTCTAAATCCATATAGTGCAGACATACTAAGCCACCCTGCGGAGAAGTCATTCATATTCATAATATTCATGAGCTGCTTTGCATATTGTTACCATGTGCTTTGCTTGCGGTTATATTGCTTTTTCACAGCTCTCTCACACAGAAATACGCAGAAAGAGGGGCTCTGGTCCCGTATGTTGTCAGTGGCTCTAACTCAGCCCACTACTTGTCAACTCCTGTAAACCACACACTGCTGTTCTCAGATCTGCCCTTTCCAGATCCACCGCACTGTCTCCGTTGCAACCACCGTACCCTACACCTGCGTTTGCTGTACACGATGCCGCCCTCTTGTGGAGCAATGAGAGATTTGGTGTGGGTATACAGGTTTTTGGTCATCAATTAGCCTTGTTTTAGTAGAGGAGAGGGTCGATTAGAGAGGCGCAGAGGTTGAGGGACTGTTCTCACGGGTCAGAGACGGAGAATCAGAGGCAGGATGCGACGGCTGCTGCACAGCTGGGCCGGGGTCCCGCTCTCCTGGAGACCTTGTCACACTGCTCAGACTCCCGAGGAGGAACCAGCAGGTGCAGGAGAGGAGGGTGAGAACAAGAGATGTAGGGCAAACTGATGTGCCTGTTATTTGATGTAGAGAACAGAGTCATTTTGAAAGTGTTAGGAAATGGTGGGGTTACATTTAGTTTGGCAATCAATTCATCACTGTTCACTATGACTTTTTCCTCAATTAACTCCTAATTTTCTGATTACTAATACTTAGTAAGGATGTTGTAAATTTCATATGGGGTATGATTAATGGATCTAAAATATGGTCATGCAGAATAAGGCATTATTAAGTGCTTTAAAAGTAAGAATAAACAGCCAATATGCTAGTAAAATGCATGCTAACAAGCAACTAGTTATTAGCGAGAATTAGTCCTTAAACTAAAGTGTTACCTTGTTTGTGTGTGTGTGTGTGTGTTGTTTCTTTATACAGTATACCATTGTGTGTGAATATGCTAGCCATTCAGAAACATTTCTGTGTTGAAAAACTGTGAAATTGCCATCTGATATCCTCTTTTTATTATATTTTGATATTGTACTTTTTATATGGAAATGAGTAATAAGTACCCCTTTATTTTGTTTTATTTTGGCCATTTGAGCACCACTTTGAGTGTTATACTTTTTTATTTATTATTATTATTATTATTATTACTTAAGTAGATTAGTAATAATTTATAATGATTGTATATGATTTATTTTAATAAGTTTAAGTTAAGTTTAGTTAAATGTCAATTTGACAAACAGTTTGAGTGATAGGTTTGGCAGAATCTATATAATTTTTCATAATAGTATTTTTATTTTATTTTATTTTATTTTAATGACACTTTAAACATCAGTTTGAGTGCAAGTTTTGCCAAAATGTATGGATTTATTAAAACAAATTATTAATAATGATATATTTCAAATGTAGTTATGTTTTATAGTCGCTTTTTTAGATTTTGCCAGATTGTATGGTTTTAATAACAAATAATTGTAAATTAGAATTTCATGGTCTTTTTTTTTTTAATCCATATTTCTTATTTTATACCTGTCTAGTGATACCATTTTTGTCTCTGGTTCAAATCTTAGCCTTCTAATTCTAGCCAGTGAAAATTGTGCATTATGAATATGGGGAAAAAGCAGCTTGACAATAGTGATTCATAATCTAGTCATACATGTTGAGCAAGGATGAGGAGATGACTGCATTTTTTTGTGTGTGAAACAAATAACTTGCGACTTGATTTGAACTGATGAGAATGTGTGGTTCCTGTCACAGATTTTTTGAGGCAAACTATTTTTGTTTTACCCAATAATCATGAAACTTTTCAAAGATATGAAGTTGCATTCAAAAGCCACTTGGATCAAAGAATGGGCAGGATGCTTCAGCAAGTGTTAGTGGGTTTTTTAGAGGGAGTGAGAGACTGCTTGAGCAAACGGCATGTGTTTGATGTTTGATGTGGCCTTCAAAGTAAAGGGGTGGTGGAGGTTCTTTTGTTAACTCTTTTTCCTGGCTTCCTGTCGGAAGCAGGGCCGTGTTTTTGTGTCTTTGAGAAATCACCGTCATCAGTGTTTCATCAGACTTGATATACAATCTGCCTGAAACAAAGGAACTGATTGCGAGTGACATTCCGGACCGGCAGAAGAGTTTCATTTTGCTCTCTTGTGTGGCGACACTCAGTGCTCTTGTGTTTTAAATCTTGATCAATCTACTTTCCCTTGCCGCTCTGTTATCTGGAAAAAGCCACTTAAGTCAGTTCTATGGGATGGTGATGCTTCACTTAATCTATTAATCGCTCAACTTGCACCTTGGCTGGAAGACAAACATGTCTGACGGGGACATCAGTGGGATTTTGGTCTTTCAAAATAATATTTTCTGTCAAATGCAGGCCACTTATGATGAAAACCATAGATGCAGTGGACCGTCTATCTGACGGGTGACACTGAGTGGTCTCACTGAGTGTTTCTCTTCTTGGCACCTGTCCTGAGTAGCAAATGGTACCGTTGGAAGATTTTCACTCAAGGCCAAGTGTTTTTTTTTTCTTCTTTGGGATAAGGTAGAGTTGGCGGCACACACCCTGAAGTCTCCAATCATGTCAGCCAGGAGATGCTATAGTCCCAGCTTTGCCAGTCTTGCAGTAGTGGTATGCAAAGTGTGTCTTTTATGAGACATTTGGGGAAGCTTGATAACCGCTGAGTTGATTAAACAGTCACGGTGCTGTTTGTGAAACTTCCCAAGTTCCCGAGTTCTTCCATCTGTTGTTAACGATATACATGAAATGTTATGAGAGCATATTATGGGAGTCTTGCTTTATTATAATTTTAAATGCCATAGTTCATGACATCGGGTGGTGATACTGTATGTTTATTTGCAAGAAAGAAGTTACTCTTTTTCTTGTTTATCCTTTTTTTCCCCCATAGATTGCTTTTAGTAAATTTTACTCTGAGTATTGTTTTGAGCGCCAAAAGCAGGCCAGTGTGTATCATTACTGTGCTTCTGTTTGGCCAATTTGTAGTTTGCACAGCACTATCAGAGGGTTGCAAAGTAAACCAAGTAGGCAAGTTTTTGCACTGTCTATTTGGGTTGCTCATATAATTGGGGTGACCACACAGATCAGTTGGGTAATGCAGTAGCATCACACTTTTAAAGCGCTTGGCTTTTCAAACAGCTTGTAGCTAGAAAGACAAGCTCTGTGACTAAGAGGAAGCATTAATGCAAGAAGAATGTTGGCATTACCAGAACTAATTGGCAAAAATAATAATAATAATAATAATAATTTTCAGTTGTATAATAAAAATAATAACAAAAACAACTGTTATTATTATTGATTATTAATTATATACATCTAAAACAATAATAATAATAATAATTATTATTATAAAAAATATCATTAAAAAACAAAAATAAATATAGCATTTCTCTAACTCCAGTTGACATACCAATTGTTACACTTTTTCATGCTTTTTAAGGCAATATTTGTTATTTACAGATGTAATATTAAAGGTAGTGTGAAAGTGCCTCATTTGCATGAGATTGTGACGCATTCCCTGCACGTAATGGCCAGAGCTTCAGTCCGACCCTTCCATTTGCTTCCATTAGGCTGAATCAATATAGAGCTTTCTCTAAACTACAATAGTGAAAGAGCGAGATAGATGGCTACGTGCCTGCTTTATTGTGCCTGCTATGTTGTCAATTAATATATATCTTAATTAGATGTCAATTAGCCAAAGAAATAAGTAATAGTGCAAACGTTACCTAAAATGGTAGTCAAAGTCCGTTTATTATTTAAAGGGTTTTAAGAGATCCAGAGTTTTTAGTGCATGTATTTTAAGCCGGTTAAATAAGTTTATGGCAGTTTTTTACATTTAAAATCATGCTTAATATATGAAATATTAATTTCAGTACTTAAGTGTTAAATCAAGTTAATTGACTACAACCAGCAGATGACTGTGTCAGATTGAGACTACATTGATTACTAAAACACTCTTATTGGAGGCTGGAAAAGTATAAAATGCTCTAATGAATGTCAATATCAAATGTCAATGTCTTATTTCTCTGCAGGAGTGATTATGGCACATATTACATGTACCTCAATATGAATAAATCACGAGGTGTCCCTCTACTCAGTTTTAAATAGTTCCAGGGTACAGCATTCTGCAGGAAGTGTCTAAGTACACATAATTTCAAGCTGCTCCCACAAACTAACAGTGATGTTTGGCCCACACAGCCCCTGATTTCAGTCCAGCTGAGTGGGATGAGGTGCAAAAGGATGTACACTGTTTATGTGGGATGAAAAAATATGATCATATATGTAACATCTTTGCATTTTAATGCCCTGATTTGTTTGAAACTATCAAATCTATGGGTTGAATTGCAGCACTGCAGCAATTAGTCTGTTTGAGCCATTTTGATTGATAGTGCAGTTCACAACTTTCACCGCCAGAGGCTGATGTTGTATATAACAATAAACCACTGTCCTCGCCATTTCAGCACCAGTGCTGCTGGACAGCTCCCGCCATTGTCCCTGCTGCTCTTTATAGACTGAAGGCTTTTAACTGCTCTTTTATAATAGTTCAGTGCTTTTGCTCTTTGTGGGGAAAATGTTCCCCCAGCTTGCTTGTCAAAAACACGGTGGTTAGATTTTTCATGGTCTGGTTAATCCCGACCTCAAGATATACAGGATTCATGATGATGAGAGCTAAGCTATATCCTCTTTCAGTGGAGTGACATTTCCCTGCTTTTAATAATAATGGTTTTATGAAAATGTGTTCTCAATTCTTCAGATTTCTTAAGAGAAGTTTGTCTCATTTGAGAGAGCCATTAAGAGAATTAATCCTCCAAGACCTCTAAGTAAGCAGGTCAAAAGGGGCGTTTTAGTGGAGTCAAGCAGTTGGATGGACTGTTTTGACATGTATTTTCCAACTGTCTGACTGTAGTTTCCATAAATTCTTTCAGCATCTAATGACTAGATTTGCCAGGACCCCCAACCCGGCAAGTTCACAGCTTCACAATTTCAGTAATAACAGTCCTTTGCACCAGTATGTCAGGTTGATGTGACAGGCTACATGCATCCATGCACAACACCCACCAATTACTTGAATTCACATGCACGTAAATGTAAACTCGGCAACCCTGATGGAACGGTTTCCTGTTCAAGTCAGCTGTCACCTTCAGAGCTGTTATGAGAAAACATAAAGCATCCTACTGGTTTGATTGGCATTGCCGCCAAGCACATCCCAGGAAAATTGATTGCACCATCCCGGGAGACGAACAAGAGACTTGATTCCCGTTATTTAAGAATGTTTCACACACATGCACAGTCCTCATAATTGAGATTGAGGGAGTGATCATGGACCTTGAAGATGTTAATTTGTCAGTGAGCATGGACAGAAAAAAAAAACGCTCAACTCCGTGATTAAGAATCTTTCAAATATAAATGTTGTGTGTGTGCATAGCATTAAATTTTTATGTAGAATTCATTTTATAAAGTTTTTACATTTTAAATAGTTCTCTTACTTCCTCTAAACTACTTTAAACTCTTGTGTGAGTGTGTGTGTGTGTGTGTACAATTCATATAATTTTATAAAAAAGAAATACATTAACAATTCAACTCTGCACACCTGATGGCAATAAATAGGTGCGTTGGAGACAAAGACCAACAAAGTAAAAAGCAAAAAACGAATCCTGCACACAATGCAAAAAATATCAAAATATTTATTGACTACGTTTCGGTTACATGACCTTCGTCAAGAATTTAACATTTGTTCAAATTGATAATTTTTGCATAGTGTGTGGATTTGTTTTTGCTTTTTATAAAAAAAGAAATACAAAATCAATATTATTTTATGCAAATTGATATATTTTAGTATATACAAAATATTAAAACAATTGTATTCTTTCTTTCATTCTATTTTTCATAAATATGTATATTGTGTGTATTTAAAATGAAGTAAATACAAATATTTTAATACATTCTCATACTTGATTAGCTAATGTTTAACTTTATATTTAACCATTTAAATTGTAATTTAATAAATATATTTTTCATACTTTTTATATTTACATATTTAAATGTAATTACTATGCAAAATGTTTTTTTACACTTATATATATGTGTGTATTAGTAACTGTTTTATGTAAATGTTTATATATTTAACCATTCCAAACAGATCTTATTTGCCATTTTAAAAGCATGGTAAACCCTTCGATGCATCCTGCATGTCAACAAAGAATTAAAATTCACTTGTCAATCCATTTTGTGCAGTCTTCGAACTGATGCCTTGTTGATTAAATATTTTATGCAAATGTGCATCCCAAGCAGGGAACATTTGTCTTGTGGGTTTCTCATGAGGGATGCATAAATTAGAGCTTGAACTGGGTAATTTGGGATAGAGTCAAGCTGGATTTAAAGTTTTATTTGCCTTTAAATTTTTTAATTTAAAAGTACATTTTTAATCTTTGGCCACAGTGGAAATGACTGTAGTTTACTCAGATTATTTCTCATCTTGGACTGCATTCTTTAAATACGAGCACATAGAGGATGGCCATATGTGGCACTTGTGGGTCTTAAACAGTTGGAGAGAGTGCCTTAGTTCACTGACGTCTCTATAAAATTTGCACAGAGCTGACATAATGCTCCCATCTCCTGCCGCACCAGTGGATTTCCCTTTGTGCCGGCGCATTTCCTTCAAACAACAGTGTGCAGATCAAATTAACCACATAACAGACAGGCTTTGCTATGCTCTTGCATGTTCAGCCCAGAGACAATCACATGCATGATATCCCAACATGCATCTCTCTTCTTGATTTGGTGATAGTCCAGTGCATTATTTAGCCAAGTGGACAGACAAATCCCTGTATGTGTGTAATCTGATCAGTATGCATAATCCTAATACTAAACCTCATCCCGCTCTTCAGGAACATTGATCCACTCCGCTGGACTGTCATCCTGGATGCTTGACAAAATTAAAATGAAGGGAATATAAAATCAAGGGGGGTTGAAAGAGAGATTAGACCACTTTGATCTCAGACATGCAGTTGGGCTGTTATCTCAGACTCTTCTCATGAGCGTCAGGGGAGGGATGGAGTATGGTGGCGATGACCTTAATACTTTCATTCACGTTAAAGACTCATTCAGGCGTATTTCGTACACAAACAGAGACAGACCCCTTTATTACACGGTCCCTTGTTGCTAGGCTTATTGAGCCTCCAAATGTCTGATAATACACAAAGATACTGCCAGTGACCTAAATGCATGCTACTGTATCTGTTATAAAAGGACTGCTGCTCAGCACTGAACAGCATCTCTGGCCTGCAAATTATCCAGTTCACTCTCTATTGGAGTTAGGGAGGTGTGATTGGCGTTATGCAAATTTGAGAAGTAAATAAACAGACACTCCTGGCTAATTAACAGTTCGGAAATGTGTATTTGAAAAAAGAAAACAGTCTTATTGTTGCATATTCAAAAATTAGCTTCTTTTTTTTTGCTTTTGAAGTGACAAAAAATGCTTTGTTTCAGTTTTCTAATGGAAATGATTCTGCCTTCCTGTCAGGGGAATTGATGGGCTTTTAATTGTGCTCTTATATAAGGTTAACTTTGATTCCCCCCCCCCCCCCCCAGCTTAAATAAGCATCTAAATGAAAAAATCAAAGCAGATAATGATAACATCCCTCTATCCCACATGCTTGTATAAGTAGTTTATAAATATTATGAATGTTGCATAATATAATATAATATAAAGCAAACTAACAAAATGAAAAATGTGGAAATGAATTCTTCAGATTTTATATATATATTTTTTATTAACCTATTAATGATGAATTGTGCTTGCTTAGGCAAACATCACTGCTGTTATTGTTTATATCATCAACATATATCAAACAAACAAACAAACAACCTTAATAAATCTGAGACTGCATACAGTAGTAACACCTTAGCAGTCTCCCAGAATTATTATTATTATTTATTTTGTTTATTATTTATTTTGGCAAAAAGTTGTCTTTGGAAAAAAATTATATTTAAATTTTCAGTTGCATTCCATTTTATAGTAAATTGAGCTGTTATGATTACGTGAGTAACAACAGAGGATGCTAATTTTCCATTGGCTCCTGGATTTATTTAATATTTGATTTTACGATTAAAATGAATCAAACTTATTTTAATCAATGCGAAACAGCTATTCTAAAAACCAATAGGAAATAGCTGAAATTGGTTAATTCGTTTCTAATGGACTATAAACTCTACAGCACTATATGTAATAAATTCGAAATCTAATTATATTCATGTTAATGAATTGATCGAATTGAAACGATTCTCTCATATATTGTAAATGATAAAGTCCGTTCTCTCAATGGAAAAGTTAATTTCGGAGACTCCTTGCAAATAATGCCATCAACGAAATAGCGGCTCGTCTCCTGTCGTGCTCAGGTACCAGCTTCTACTGAATACAACACCAAGCAAGCAACTTTAAAAGCCCATTCAGATCAGACTGAATCTCAGATGAGACGCATCAGCCGCGCTCTGCGTGTTCTTCCTCTGCGCGCTTTCCGATGGATTTTATATGTGGGGGAAACATATGATCTGCCATTATAAAGCACGGATCTCAGCGCTGCAGGGACGTAGTACATGATTGGAGCTCTGCACCGCGTATACGGACGGGGTCTGTCTTTCTCCGGTGGGACACACGGCGCCTGTGCTATGTGTGTGCGAGAAACCGCTTTTATCGGAGCCCTTAGAAGAGCACCTCGGCTGAGCTAGTATGATAGCCGTCTCTTTTAAATGCCGATGCCAGATACTGCGGAGAGTGAACAAAGGTACGGTCTCGGTTGTTTTCATCCTTCGCTATACCTTTTATGCAGCCCTCCCCGTTACGCGAACGCGTTCTTGTATGATAGGCTATACGAACGTTTATGCAGCGCTTAAAGACGCAGAGCTGGGTCACCGGACCTGATGGAGCGCAGCTACGGTCATCAAACCTCGCGCCTTTGTTTTGAAATGTTCTCGCATAAAGCCCTGGTCATAAAAATACGCACTGAAGTATTGCTCGCTCGCCCCCCTTCATTATTATTTAACAGTAGAGTGCCGTAGTTTGGTGGTCTGCTTAGTGCACTTGTAAGAGAACAATGCTGCTTTCTTTTTTTTCTGTTTGTATTTGCCTGACAGCTTCTCCCCTGTTAATTATTTACCTGAAGGCACACTGCTTCGTGCTGTGGTTTGGGAATAGTGTTTGTCTGTGGGATGAGAAGCTCTCCTGATCCTGGTGTGAAACAAGGGCTGGGTTTGTTTTAAACGTCTCTAGTGGAAACTTAACTGAATCTTGATGAGTTGTGTGTCATATTATATTTTGACTGGTGGGTTTCTTTGACTGAAGGCTACCCCCCCCCCCCCCCCCCTTTATATTTAATGAGCATAAATAGTGTTTTCTATGAGAGGAGTGTTACAACCCCAGTGAAATATTTGTGTGCATTATTCCCTTGAGGAGTAGTGGTTTATGTGTTAGCCAACTTGGCATTGCTTAAGAGATGCGAAATGGTGGAGTTGTCATAAATACTGCAAGTTGTCCTCCCTCAGGGGAAAACACTTGACCTCAATAAGATCAGTAAATACCCAGTTGGCTTTGTTAAATAAAGAGAGAGAGAAAAAAAAGGTCGATTTCAGCCAGATTAAAGATCCATTTCAACCATGGACAAACTGGCTTCTAACTGGATGCTGATTTCGGCATGAACTGATTTCTTCTCTCATAGGTGTCTGGTTTAAACTTGGGGCAGCAGGTGTTCATGTCTGATTTCCCATGATGCTGTTGTGCAGCAGTCATATAGTTTCCCCTATGGATCGTGCCTCCTGGGGTTTAATGCATCTACAATACGGTTGAGTGTGTCCCAAATATGGCTTTTTTTTTTTTTTTAAGATATGGCACAGATCTGTTGTGGATGACAGTGTGAACTGCACAGAAATTACAGCGAAACTGACATTTTCAGTTCAAATCTGATACACTTTCAACATGTTGAGAGAAAATAGGATTATTCACAGGTTTAAAGTCAGGGATGATATATATATACAGTGTATATATATATACATATATATATATATATATATATATATATAATAGAGAGAGAGATATTGATATAGATATGGATGGATAGATAGATAGATATAGATAGATAGACAGGTAGATGGATAGATAGATTAAGATGTATTATGATTTTATGTAATATTATTGACTGTTTTGTTATGTGCCTGCTGTTTCTTTCAATTAGCAATTGTTTATTTTTAAAATTCATCTCAAGCCCCCTGCAGTCTGATGCATTTTGTTATGCTCTGTTTAGAGTCCTAAAAAACACATTTTTAATAATTGTTTTCGTAAGCCATAAGTCTTTTTCATTTTTAGTCTTTGGGACTGGAAAATAGAAAATCTATTATCATATTTTATATTATGACATTTGATGTCAATGTCATGATGAATATTCCAGAATAGTCTATCTTGAACTTGTGGATCGTTTTAGGAATGGCACATGTTTAGACTTGTGAGGCACATTTAAAAGGTCATATAAAGATCCTTACAAAAAATAGCCACTTTTGCTTATGGTTTGAATGTAGCCTTTCATTTGGTGTGTGTGTGTGTGTGTGTGTGTGTGTGTGTGTGTGTGTGTGTTTGTAAGACACTTAGGTAGAGCCATTCAACTCATGATGAGTCAGCGAGTCATCTGTTACAGGTGAAATGAAAGCATATAGGAGGAATAACTTATTCAAGGCAGATGATGCTGCTAATGGACACTGATGTCGAGTTTCAGTAGACTGATGGTCCTTGGACACAAAAGGTTAAAGCAATGTGTAATCTTCATTACATCAGAGATGTCATAATGTGGCTTTGTCTGGTGATATTAGTCAATGTTTTGCAACATCAAAAGCCAACAGTAAGAAGAATTGATATTGAAGTAAAGGATAATCAGAGGGTTCTTGTGTGGCCTTGAAGGATAATGACAGGCTGAATATACTTAACTACTTACCACATAAACACATAAATGGACATATTTTGACAAATTAGAATCCGGTGTTCAAGAGATCTGTGTAATAATGTGATATCACTAACATTCACTTTAAAAATAAAGGTTCTTTATTGCATCAGTGGTTCCATGAATAACCTTTAATATGCATGGAACATTTCCATTCCATTTTTTTTAAGTACTTCACACTACGAAAAAATGATTCTTTATGGAACTTTATGGAGCCATTCTTCTTCTATGGTTCTTCTTGCTGTACAACCCCTCCTTTGGAACCTATTTTTGAAGAGTTGAATAATGTATGACTTCTATCCAAAGGAAAAAAAAAACAGCTTCATATTTATTTTTTTCCCCCTCACCAGGGTCCATTGCAGCTTGTTGTTGATGAATTGTCTTCTCATTTGAGATCGTCTAGTGTTCCTGGCCTTTGCCGTGTGCAGCATTTGTCTTGGTCGTGGCATTTATGGTGCCATGCCTGTCGGTTTTATATCTCTGTTACACATTTGCAGGCATTCAGTCAGAAAATGAAAAAGAGGCTCAAGGTGTTGGTTTCCTCTTCATTTTACTCCACAGTAACAGAGAAATTTGTGCCTGAAAACAATATTAATTCGATTTTTTTTTTTTTTCAACCTGAAAAGTGGGATACTACTGGCGGGTTGTTGTTTAAATTAATGTATTCCATTTTTTTTTCACCAACTGGAATAAACATGCCTAGCTTCTCATCTGCAGGTGTCCTGTGAGCTGTGCCAATTATATTTTAGTTGCATGTAAGGTAATGAGTTGAGCCAACCGCACTGCCACTCACAACTGTGCTTTCAGGGGACACAAGGTAGGTAGAAAGATCTGGATACTAGTCACGGAAGAATGTCTGTTTGTTTTGTAGATTGTATATTTGTTCTTGTGTGGGAGTTGTGTGCTTATGTGTTTCCGTCTGTAAGCTTATGTTCAGGTTTGTGTGTCTGGTTGTGGCAGCAGTGTCACGCCGTACCTGCTGTAGTAAATGGAATGCTAATCGCTCCCTGACTCTGATAAGGGACATTTTCCATTTCCATTCTTCAGCAGTCATTGGGTACACTGTAACCCTTTTGCATTGAGCTCAGTGGCTCAGGCCACCTGCTTCTTAACTGAAAAACTATTTAGAGCTCAGTTTGTAGAGCTGCATTAAGGAAACCTGCTGATATGCTTTGATTAAAACCAGAAAGAAAGACAAAATGCACACCTACTGTGGGTACCAGTATGAACCAAAAGATGCATAAATAAATAGACACTTTTATTGAACGGTGTAAATTGAAATGCATAGAATAAAAAATGTTTGGGGTAGGGTAAAGATGCAGCCCGAGCTGGTTAAAAAAATCGATAGAAATATGTGATACTTCAAATTGGTTGAGATATTAAAATGAGTCGGGAAGAATTCAATACTTTTATTCTGCACGGATCTGTTAAATGGATCAAAATTGACAATAATGAGATTTTTGTTACAAAACTTTATATTCATTAAAGAATCCTGAAAAAAGATATATCAAAAATATCTTCACATAAATATTCAGCACAACTGTTTACCACTGATTTTAACTCTGAACAAACAAGACATGTTTCTTGAGCAGGAAATGAAATCATGTGATACTGAAGGCTGCTGAAAAAATCTGCCTTGTCATCCCATGATTAAATTACATTATAAAATAGTCTTAAGACCAATAAATGGACTTGTTGTTCAGGCAATTGAACAGTGACTACTTCAGTAATATGTACTTTTACACATCCCTAGGATTCAACAGCAGAGACAGCTGCTGCTGCTGCCGTGTAGCCACATGAGCATCACACCTTTTCTTGTTTCATTCACACACCAGAGGAGCTATCAGGGTTTCAGAAGAGTCCATGGAGCTTCATGGAGCTGCCAGGCTGGAGTTTCAAAAGAAATCTGTCAGAGATGAGGTTCTGTGCTCACCGCATCTGGCTCTTATTCATTCTGCTGGCACATGTCTGTCCTGATCTCCACCGCCTTCACTTTGAACAGCCTCCATCAATCCTTTTACGTCTGCTTGACAGCTGGATTAAGTGCCAGGAAGAGGAGGGGGTGATGGAGGTGCTGTTTTGGCTTTCCTGCGTTATGGGCACGTATTTTGAAACTGTAAAACCTAGATGTATTACGATTTGACAGCTTCCAGTGAGTGTCCTATATTTAAATCATGGCATATGGAATGGAGGAAAGAAGAGCGATCAGGGTCCTGATGTGTCAACCTTCAGCCTTTGCGACCAGTAAAATTGGTTTCACTGGAAACAGGTGTACTAATTAATTAGATTTTTACCTTTTCTGAAGAAAGTATGAGAGCTTCTGGCCTGGGCAAAACTCTCTGGACCAATTCCAGAGGGTTGCTCTGTGTTTGCTATTGCAGTCTGAGTGATTTTTAGCGTTTTTTTCTACAGTGCTCTGGGTCCTCTCTGTTAACGCTTATTCACTTATTCACACTGTTAGCTTGCAAACTCAAACTGACAAAAAGTCTGTTATTTTTAATTTGAGTTCACGCTTTTTGATTGGGTGCAAAAAAGTGAAATGTGTTATTCAAAGAAAAGTTTCTCTTACAGTTGATTTAACCTTACAGTTGGACCTCATATGCTAAACAATTAACAATATTATATATATATATTTTTTTTTTTGTAAAATATTGGTGTTTGGCAATTGTAATGTGAATGGTGAATTGTATATTGTATAATAGTATTAACTGTATATTTTATTTAATTACACAGCAAAACTATTTTGTATGAGTAAAGATTAAAATTTTCACACAATATTTATTTAAGGCACATTTGCAACCATTTCAAATATTTTGGGGACATTATTGATAATTTTCTCATAATTGGACACATTATTTACTGCTAAAAACAAACACAAACACTTTCCCCTCCAGAATGTAAATTTATAGCTGCAAGAAACCTGATTCTTAGTCAAAATCAGTACATCTCATTTGAGGCGGAAATCATTTTCGATAGTTTTAGTCCGCCAAGTGAAAATTTTGAGTGAGATGGCATAGAAAATGAATGGCAGACCTCTTTTGTCCATAGCACAAGAGTTACATGCTGAAGGTTTGTAACTCTGTGGTTTGCTCGTCCACTACTTCAGCAAGGCAGGTTGTGGAAGGCTAAAGAAAATAATTCTTGTCACCAGTATCAGCCTTGTGACGTTACCTCCCTTGCATGGGCCGATGAAGTGTCAGGGCGTTCGGTCATTCAGCTGATATGTGAGGCGATCAAGGCGACGAGAGCCTCTCAGACTCCATTGCGTTTTCAATCAGCCCTGTCTTTTTTCAGTAGAATAACCTTTGTGCCTAGAGGAAGTATGTTATTCTGAACGGATTACACTCTGTCGCTTTACTTTGTAGCCCCTGTGTAATTTTCCCCCAAGGGTATGAATGTCAGAGAGTTTTATAAAGGTTAAGTGTACTTTTTTTCTGGTGCTACAGTCCCTCAGATGGGAGACAGATAAACACTCCTCGATCTCAGGTCCGGCTGGGTTTAAATATCACCTCAGTTCGAGAGAAACCCCGTTGTGCTTTTCAAATAGGTTAGTAATATTGAAATATACCCATAAAAGGCAGACCTTCCTCAGCTGTCTTTTCTCCCAGGCCCAATTAAGTCATTTCTGTCTGTTTTTGGAAGGACTTGATGGCCTCCAGCTGGTCTTGAGCAGTCTGCTTTGGTATTATGATGCCCTTAAACCTGTACTAGACTTATTCTACAGAGAAATTCTACCAAATTTTGTGCATAGCCATTCAGTTTTGCGCCAACCCATTGAGGGTTTTATAAACATGGTGTACGTGCTCACAAACAAGTAGTCCTGATTCAGAACAGAAGCCTTCATTAGCCTCATTACATGCAAGGCTTGCTTTGCTTTTTCCTGTGTCAGCTGCACCACGTGTCATCAAGCGGTGCTGCCTGTGTGCAGCTAATTTACCCAAATCCGTGTTCTGACCCAGAGTGTCAGAGCTCGGGCTTCTAGCTTACTTAATTTTGTGGTGTCAGCATTGTTTCTCGACAGGTTGTGTAATGTGTTGTGTGTCCTCTGATTGGCTAAGCTGCCTGCAAGGTGTAATGGAACCATGGAAACTGAACACAGCCAGGCTGATGGAAAACACAAACAGCCAGCATGAATTAAGTGTCAAATACTAGTGGTGCAATGTAAACATTGGCAATGCATCAAATATTGTATCTAAATACACTTTTTTAGTACAAATGCATTAATGGTAACAGAAAATTTATTTAAAAAATTTGATTTGATAAAAAGTGTGCATTTATTTATTTAGTTGTGCTTGTTTGTAGGGCTGCATTTGTGATTTATACATCAATAGAACTTTTTTATTTGTTGTTGTTGTTGTTGTTTAAAAAATTAAGTATTGAAGAAAAAATATAATAATAATTGTTGTAGTTATATTCTATTGTAATATAATAAAAAAAATACATTTATTATGTATAGCACCTTTAAAAGTTACTTTCTCAAGGCGCTTTTCACAACATTCAGTAGCAGCAGGTGGTAATGGGGTAGTGGAAGATTAGGTAGAGAGGTAGATGTATGTTCTCAATCTTCTATCCCAGTTAGGATTCCTCCAGAGTTGGTGGAGTGAGAGAGAACAAGCAGTTTGTTCCTCATGCCCAGTGAGCACGTCTCCCCCCTCCACCATCGTCTTTGCTTTGCTTTATTTTTTTTTCTCTCTCTTTTATACTCTGGGAGCACTGAAGTTGTGAGACGATGTTAAAGCGTGCTGCTCTAAGATAATGCACTTGTGGTGCCTGCTGCTCTCTATCGCACACATTTCAGTTTACTGAGAACATCAAAGACCCGTTGATTAATAAGTGATGTGTTCAGGAACTTCAAATATTTGCGAAGTGCAAATTTAAAGCAACAGTTCACCAAAAACAAAAACTCCTCAGAGTTTCCTGTGTCGCTTCTTCAGTGTGATGGCACAGGAAATCATATTTCAAGTCAAAGATTGCATGCAATGTAACAAATATATATATTTTTATATTTTTATTTTTTACAATGAAGTTGTATTGTGCCAAAGACTAAGATAAAATTATGATTGAAACCGTACTATTAGACAAACTACTCAAAATATTTTAATTAAATGTTCTTTTTTTTCTTTTTTTTTATATGCAGCAGCACAGGGAACTCATCTTCAGAGTCTGATTTACAGTATTTTTAATGAATAGTTTAATAAATGACTTGAATCCGTTTGAACCAGTTGAATGAATCATTCATTTAAATCTGATTCACTCCAATAAACTGAAAGTTGTTTCTAGTCAGTATTTTCTATACATATACACACACTGTTTTCTATGATATTAACGAAAATTCAATAAAATAAAAATCTTAATGAAAATGTGTATTTAATTTGTCATATGAACAACCAGTCTGAAACAGTAGTGATACAAAACTACAATAAATTAGCTCTTGATATTTTTTAGATTGATATTTGATATTGATTCATTAACTGTTCTAAGTGATTCAGTTCATTCATTGGAAGAATCATCAGACTGATTCAGTCAGTGACTCCTGGGTTTGTGAGTCTTGATTCACTAAACAATCCAGCTCAGAAGATTCATTTGATTTAGCTTTTTTGTGTGAACTCTTGTCAGTGGTGAAAATAAGACCATTTTTATTTTCTCTACTGGAAATCAGTTCTGTTTTACCCTTTGGACACACTATTTTATCTAAATTTTCGCCCCACTGAGAAAATCTTGAAATTTTTGAACACACACGCTGCTGTAATATCACATTTTCTTAAAATACTTTGGCTGCCAGCCGTTCTCCTCTTTTAAAATGCTGTGCTGCACCTTCCCTTTATGGAGGTCAAAGAGTCACTTTCATTAGATTCATTCATTCGGCTTCTCATGAATTTCTAACATAACTTTGCAGTTTGAATTTTAGCTTTTAAATGCATTGGCCTCTCAAGTACTTCACACAGCCAATTACCCACTGCAGTAGCCTTCAGTGGGAGCCGGAGCACCTCTCACCTGCTCAGCAGATAAGCTTCAGAGACGAGCACCTAACGCAGTGGGCTGAAATGAAAGGTAGAATCACTCTGAAGAGTTAGCCACTTATCCACAGGAGGGAGGCAGCTGAAGGGCTTGCTGCTTGAGATGGTTGGTGTCACTGTGGGGAGTCTTAGTGAATGAGAAGCTGTCTTGCACGGAGAGTCATTTGTTTTTATTTCTCACAGGGGTCCCACCACCTTCCTCGCTTTCAGTTTACCAAATAACAGAAAATGCAACTCGTGCACATTTTTCTCTTTAAAATATGATGCCGTTTTTTTGCGAGTCAAATCATGCCAATTTAAACAGCGGGAAATTTGTGATTGATTTTAAGTGCAAATTCAAATTGATCCCACCAAAAATAAAATAAAACAAAGATAACATAAAATAAGTATACCAGTAGAGTACCGGGTTTTTTTTCTATTAAGAAGCACCACTTTTGACCTATAAAATACAGTACATGCATTTAAGTGCATGACACCCCTAAATATCACAAAAATATAATAATAATAATACTAAAAATGTACCTCAAAGACTACTATTTCTTTTCTTTTTTTGTCTAAAAGCGACTTACAGTGCATTCAGGCTATCAATTTTTACCTATCATGTGTTCCCGGGGAATCAAACCCCCAATATATATAATAAAACAGTACCACTAAACTACAGTTTTGTTTTGGGCTAAGTGCAGTCGTTGGTGTAGATCAAGCTCCTGAAGCATTCTTAACAACCTGGAGCTGAACACGCTCAAAACAGTGGAGATGATAGTGGACTTCAGGAGAAACCCCGCTGCACTCCCCCCACTCACCATCATGAACAGTACTGTGACTGCAGTGGAGTCATTCAGATTCCTGGGAACCACCATCGTGGGACAATCACATTCTGACTCCATTGTGAAAAAGGCCCAACAAGGTTGTACTTCGTTCACTTGCTGAGAAAGTTTAACCTGCCACAGTAGCTGCTGAAACAGTTCTACTTGAGTCTGTCCTGTGTACTTCAATAACTGTCTGGTTTGGTTTAGCTACAAAATCAGACATAAGAAGACTACAGAGAACGGTTCGGACTGCTGAAAGGATTATTGGTGCTCCCCTGTCCACCCTTCAAGAACTGTATACATCCAGAGTGAGGAACAGGGCTCAGAAAATCACTCTGGATCCCTCACATCCAAGTTACCCCTTTTTTGAACTTTTACCATCTGGCCAGCGCTACAGAGCAACAAATAATAGAACAGTCGGGCACAAGAACAGTTTCTTCCCCCAGGCAATCTACCTCATGAACAGTTAAATCTCCCCCACTTATACAATAAAAATGTGCAATATCCTTATATTTATTTGTTACCCCTCCATCCTAGTACATCCCTGCATCTCACTCTATACTATTCCATTATCATCTATAGAACAACTGTTCATACAATTTGTTTATTTTTCAGTATTTGTCTTTTTTTTTTGTCTGTGTGTTGTTGTTGTCTCTGTGTACTGGAAGCCTTTGTCACTAAAACAAATTCCTTGTGTGCACAAGCATACTTGGCAATAAAGCTCATTCTGATTTTGTGAAACAGGAGCACCTCTCTCATCCTATAAATAAAAATATAATAAATAATCAAAATGCATGTGCAAAATGCAATGCATCCCTTTTTCTACACCAGCATTGTGCTATTCATTATAGGATGTAAAACCACAAGTACACAAATACTGAACAACTGTAAACAGAGAGAACTTGCTATAGTGTACTTTTTCTCTATTTATCTTCATATTTTCTTCATTTGGCAGCCCACCAATTCAGCTTCCTAACCATGTGAACCTATTCTGAGATCATCTGCTGCTTTGGGTCCAGTTTGGTCAGTAATGAGATCAGTGATGGAGCTTGGGTCAGGGTGAGAATCGAAGTGTTCAAATGTGTGTCAAGCCACCAGTTCCAGCTCCAGCACTGAGTCCAGAGGTGAAGGATTACATAAGCTTCCTTCACAGACGTTCCCACTGCAGAGCACCAGCAGCAGGTGCTGACCACAGGATGAGTTATAGCTCTGATGTGTGTGCACTTTTAACACCTACTGTATGATCAAGTGCTGCAGTGAAGTCAACATTCATGTTTTTTTTTCAGGGTCTGAGGAGTCCAAGGTCATTTTAAAAGCTCAAAAGTAAAAAAAAAAAAAAAAAAAAAGTTTTTACTTTTATGCAGCACAGCAAGGATGGAATTTAAAATAAATTATTTCAACCATATTCATCAAAGAATCCTGAAAAAAGTGTGTCATGGTTTCCAAAGAACTATTAAACAGCACAATAATGATGATAATAATAAGAAATTACAATTAAGAAGTAATTAAGAAGTCATTCTCTGCAGTTCTTTTAGCCTGTGCAAAATGGTCAGATGGTCAGTGAATTAATTATGGGTCTGAGTATGTGACGCTCATTTAGACCCTCTCAGAAGATGTAAACTCTTTGCTCTCTCATTCCTCTTATCTCTTTCTTCTCCCAGAGGTGCCGCCCACATCCCAACTGTAGTTCCACCTCTGAACCACCAGTGGTTGAGGGTGACACAAACTGACTGCTCAGGCCACCCGTGTTAAAATTTCAGGGCTTTTAATCCCAGGTCCTTCCCCTCCACTTAGAGGTGAATACGAGCAGACACTCCTCCACGGTGCCCAGGAGGATACTGGGATTGTTGCTCCCTTTATGTATGATGTAGTTCCACTCTTTGAACCAGGATGGGTGGGTTTTGTCATCCCACTTTACACAGTCTGAGATCACAGCTAAAAATAATAGAGCCGTTCCTTCACTCTCCCCTGGGGTAGCGCTGGGCTTGCTTCAGTCTGGTTTTCACCAGATTTTGAACAAAAATACTGTAGTTCTTATTGAGGGCAGTTTAAGTGTTTATTTTCCCTGCCTATTTTTTTCTCAATGTTATTTATTTAGAACAATAGCAAAGTCATGTTATTTTTAAAGGCCACATTCGTATGCTTGTCAACCGTTGTGTCGCACATAATTTAGACTACAAGCAGGGGTTGCTGGGGGAAAAATGGAAGTCTGTAAAGCCTGCAATTCACAGAAGTTCTGGGTCTTTTAGGAAGCTTTTAGGAAGTGTTCCTGTACCTTGCTTTCATGTCATTCAACTCTCCAAATTAATGTGCGGGTATGCATGAGCGAGCATGCTGTGACCTGACAGCATGACGGCCGCTTTTCTTGCATCTCTCATCCTGTCCCATTTTCTCTCTCTCTCTCTCTCTCTCTCTCTCTCTTTCTGCTGGTCACAATCGTAGCCACTTGCTTTCATTTTTCTTGTGCTGTAGTGCAAAGTTTTTCATCTCGCCTCAGTTTGTGCTGATTCTTGTTAGGTTTTTTTTCATTTATTCAGTTCGTCACCTGACGCTCACGTTTGCAGAACCAACTTGGACCATCGCTGATGTACTTGTTGATCTCTTAAGAACTTTTCTAACGGTTTTCCGTTCCATCGGACTGTGCAACTTTTGATTTTTGGCGTCTTTAATCTAGAGTGCCTAAGTGCCCCGGGGCTATTCTTTGAATAGAGAAAGAAAAAGAAAAATGTAAGGCCATCATCAGCACTTTTAGTACGCCCACTGCCGGAGAACCTACCAGTGCACTCATCCGAACGACATCCTGCTTCCCTGAGCTCAAATGTGTGTGCGGTTTTGTGTGGACGTTTCCCCGTGCCAGGCTGAAGTATGCAGAAAACAGATGCTGGACAGCCGCTGAGGTTGAAGAGCTCTGGCACAGCTAGTCTTGGTTTCCAGAGGGCGAGGTGGTTTTCAGATGACCCCCGGGTGTTGTAGAGCGCTTGTACCCTATGGCGTTCCTGTGTGGTGTCAGCAGAGCTTTCCACAGTGACGTCGGTGAGTATAGTCAGGGATGGCGATACTGGGAGAATGAGCGATTGGATGCTGAAAATAGGCTTTGGATAATACGGTTAATTAATATCCCGCTGCTCGGCTTTGTTTTCGCTAAACTGCTAAATCTGTCAGAATAGGGATGAAATGTTGGTGTAAAAATGGCATGTTAAATGTGAAAAATGTGTTATCTTGCAAGCTACAGTTTTTTGTTTGTTTGTTTTTTTTAAACCCAAGGAATAAAGAATCAGTCTTCATTATTATCTTCTGAAGGTCTTTGATCCTGAAATGAAATCATATTCAGTCATTCAGCTATCCGGACAGGCCTGAATGTCATCTGCATAATAATGTCTGAATGATCCAAGAAACATGGCTGTTATCAGCTGCTTGGTTTGGCTCGCTGAGCTTGTGATGTTTGATTGGTTACTTCCAAGACTTCTCACACATGACCCCAGTCTGTCATGAAGAGTTAATGTTCATCAGTCTATAGCAAAAACTAGATTTTCAATTTTGTTTGTAAATGTGAGGGGTGCTTATCTATGTAAAAGTCACTGCCGTGATGGCATTTTATTGACCAAACCGAATTTGAGTTTGTAGAAAGGTGCCATGTAAAATAAACTATTGCATTAAATTATTATTCTAATTCTAATTATTATTGGTTACTAATTGTAGGTTACATTTTGGAAAAAGCCCATAAACTTTAAGTACTGCATGAGCAATTTTAGAGATTCTTGCTTCAGTAAGTAAAAGAAATGACAACTTTCATTAAAAGACTGTTAATTTGCATCAAGATTGAGCGCTGCAGGAACTTCATCATTCTTATCTTAAAATTATTTTCATACTTAATTTCATGCAAATTTTGTACAGTACATGATGTTGAGATGCATAAGCAGCACAGCATTTAATTTACTATTAATAACCCCCCCGCCCCTCCCATTTTGTATTAGATGTATTGAATGGCAGATTTTTCATTGTGGTCCCCTACATGTTTGTTTAGCAAGTTTGTTTGTTTAGATGCTAAATTGACTTAATTTGCATCAATAGTTGGTACCTGAGGGTATAGGATACTGTACGTATGTTCTACATTTTTCCAAGTGCGAATTGCTGGAATTGGTATAAAAAACATGCATCATCTGTGGAGTGGGAGATTTGTGATTTGCAGAAACAAAGGCATTTGTGTTCCTGGTGGTCTACATTCAGTTCCACACAGTGAATGTGTTTCGTCCTGTGATTCCTTCTTATTTCTTCTTATTATTTCTGTGTGTGTGTGTGTGTGTGTGTGTGTGTGATCTGCACATCACAAGCTCTGAGGCTTAAATTTGGAGGGCTGTGTTTCATGTGATGGTGTAGCCTAGACAGGAGAGAGCCACTTTGTACTAACACCTTCTGCTCGGATGCCAAGATGAGCCTTTCTCTGGCGCTCATTCATTTTGTCTCTCTCCATCTCTGTAACCCAGATTCAGGAGAAGAGACTAAATCATTGAGATCCAACAGCTTTTGAACGCCACACAATTTGCTGACACTGAGAATGATTTGTTTCTCAGCCTCAATAATTTGTGCCAGACACCGTCAAGACACAAAAAAAAAGATGATAATTAGTTGGACTGACTGATTGAGTTTTATTCCACCGTCTGTTTCCATTCAACACCTCTTTATGAGGGGTTAAAAAAAAAGATATTTATATACTTTCCAGATACTATTATACTATTTATAGACAATAAAAAGCCAATTATTAAAAGGATGAAATGAGAATTCATCATATTTTCTAAATGCATGTTAATAGTATTTTTGTGCATGAATCATTCATGCATGTTTCTTTTTTTTTGTTATTATTAAAAATGTCATAATGAAATGACATGAAAATGGCAGAAATTCTCCAATCATTTACTCCTCTTAAACCCTACCTATGCAACAGTGAATTTGTAATTGATATAATATTAAATGTATTTATATTTTTATATTTTCAGTTTTCAGTATGATGTTTTTTTTTATGAAGCCGTTTATTTTAATTTCACTTATAATTTTTGTCATTTAACTGAAATAACTGAAGTAAGTTTAAGTTTCTCATTTAATTCATTTATTTTTATTTTTTATTTATTTAGGGTTGCAAAGAGGTGGAACATTTTCGGTAAATTTCTGGAAGGTTTCCAAAAATCCCTGGAATATATATATAAAAAAAAAATCCTGGAAAGTTTCTAAAAACTTTTGGTTATTTCCTAAATTTAAAGGAAATTTCCACCTTTTTGCAACCCTAATTGTATTTAAATTTAAATGTATGCATTTAGCAGACGCTTTTATCCAAAGCGACTTGCAGTCCATTCAGGCTAACATTTTTTTATCTAACACCTACCTTATTTAAGCTTTATTTTAACTACTGAAAATTATTTAATAGTTACAGTTTTTGTTAATATATTCACATTCATCTGCCTCCCTTTTAGGGATTTCCTAGCATCAAAAATTGCGGAACCTCTAGCCTCAGACCACCCAAGTTTGGAAAAACTGCTTTTGCACTAAAAACAGATCAAACAAATTTGCCAAACTAACACCACAAAAGTGTTCCAAAATTCATGAAGGTATATTGCTACAGTTTTATTTTAGAATGAATAAAAGCAGCATCTCTTCTATCCTCATTCACAGTAACATGCTCTGATGAAGGAGCGAAGCCTTGGGCCACTGTATGGAAAACACCCACATGCTGTTTTACACGTCTGCGTAGTAGACGTCCATGAAATACTTTGAAACTTCTGCGTGTAGGAGCATACTGCTGATGGATTATTCTTGCTTTCCACCGCATGAAAACAAATAAATCTGCTCCCACACTCTCTTCCGTGTTGATTTTCTGAAATAGAGCTAAGAGTGTTTGAAGCCGGTGATCAGATTACTGAAATAAAGGTAAACTTCATCCCATGATGCCTTCGGCTCAGAACCTGTGGCAAATTCAGAGAAATCTGATTCCTGGATGTGTCGATAATCCACTTACTGACCCCTCTGTTGGTCTGGTCATCTCTTGCTTGCACTAAATGGCTGAAACATCTGAAGGTCTGTGTGAGGAGGCTGTGGTGACGTCTGTACACATCAGCTAGTTCATAGACACTGTGTTCTTACGGTTCTATGCATTTTAAATGAGTCTGTCTGTGTCTGCTCTGCTCTCTGGGGAGATGCAAGCAGTCGGTTGTTGTCATAGTCGGCAAGCAGTGCCAGTCAATAGGCTGTTTTTTATGTAAGGACTACCCAGCAGATTGTATTAGAGGATGGTGGGTAAACTGGATTGAATCTCCAATTCATTTCAAATCAATTGGCAATTTACATGGCAGGTTTAAATCACCTTGTCCATCGAAATAAAACAAATTGCTGTTGCATGTCTTCTGGAAAAAAGCATTTATAGGAACAGAATACATCAGAAACATATTGGTTATTTGAAGATCCTGTATAGGAATTATTTTCAGTATATATCAGACAATATTAGATGTTTAATTTAGCCTTTTTTTTAATTATTTATTCAGATTTCTTTTGCTGTCATCAGGTGCTAAATTAAAGGGATAAAGCTTGAATTTAACCCAGATTTAACTTCAGGAATATCATATCTTAAATATTGCTTTCGTATGCACTTACAAAAACGAGTGTAGAAACAATTTTCAATCAGAAATTGCTAGTATAATAAGCAAAAAATAATAATTCCAAGAACTCAACTGAATTAAGCTTGAAATTTTGAGGTAGAAAATCAAGTAATCTTTAATGGTATAAATAGTTAAGTGTAATAACCCTCTAGCCATCTTTAAGAACTAATCTCAAAATTAGTCAAACAAATTTCATACTGTATGAAATGTTGAGATGACTAAATTCATATAAGCATTGATTTAAGATAAAAAAAAATGTAATCTAATTTTAGTGTTTTTTTGTATTGTATTTTTATTTTATAGCTAAATACTGTAGAATTATAAATTTTATTTCTATTTCAAATTTAATCTTTTTTTGTTACAAATACTAAAATAAACTTGATTTATTAATTTGTTTTTCGTGCCATCATGTTCCTTTTTATTATTTATTTTATTTATTTATTTATTTGTTTTAGTTTTTCCCCTGGTGTTTATTCGATTTTAAATCTCAGAATGTTCATCGTAGTCACTGACTTTTGGAGCCCTCTGCATGTTTCTTTAGCAAGAATGTGCTTTTATACTGTCAGCTTCATCTCCATGAGTAAAAGCACTCTGTCATGCTTTAATTTTATGTAATACCGTGGCTTTAGTGAAGTACGCATTCATTAATTTAACAATTTGGTGCATTTGATTTGACACAGAAATGCCCCATGAGTTGCTGTTATCTGAATTATTTCTCATCCCCTGTGGTCTTCTGAAGGTTCCTCTTAATTTTGACCTCCCCTCATTTCCATTAAATTACTTCTTAATGAGAGTGTATTTTTAATACAGCCTGATTCAGAGCTTTCTCTGCCTTTGGAAAATTCAGGGCTCTAATGTGCTCACTGACTTGTGTCCAGTATATTGACCAAATGGTCAAACTGACCATGACAGATGATCAGGAATAAATCAGACACTCACTCTAATCTCAAGTGAGACTGTGAAAAATGTACAGTATGTAGTCTGTTTCTTTTTCAAGTAGCTTTTAAAATTCTATTTAAATTGCAAATATTTCATTTCAATTACATTTTTAGGCAACTCGAGCAGCCTAAGGTCATTGTTCATGACCTCACCTGCATGTAATTTACATAATCATGGCTTAATAACTACAAACCCAATTCCAAAAAAGTTGGGACACTGTACAAATTGTGAGTAAAAAAGAATGAAATAATTTACAAATCTCATAAATTTATATTTTATTCACAATAGAATATAGATAACACATCAAATGTTGAAAATGAGACATTTTGAAATGTCATGCCAAATATTGGCACATTTTGGATTTCAGGAGAGCTACACATTCCAAAAAAGTTGGGACAGGTAGCAATAACAGGCTGGAAAAGTTAAATGTACATATAAGGAACAGGTGGAGGACCAATTTGCAACTTAAGTCAATTAGCAACATGATTGGGTATAAAAAGAGCCTCTCAGAGTGTCAATGTCTCTCAGAAGTCAAGATGGGCAGAGGATCACCAATTCCCCCAATGCTGCGGCGAAAAAAAGTGAAGCAATATCAGAAAGGTGTTTCTCTGAGATAAATTGCAAAGAGTTTGAAGTTATCATTATCTACAGTGCATAATATCATACAAAGATTCAGAGAATCTGGAACAATCTCTGTACGTAAGGGTCAAGGCCGGAAAACCGTACTGGAAGCCCGTGATCTTTGGGCCCTTAGACGGCACTGCATCACATACAGGAACGGTAATGTAATGGGCTCAGGAATACTTCCAGAAAACATAGTCGGTTAACACAATCCACCGTGCCATTCGCCGTTGCTGGCTAAAACTCTATAGGTCAAAAAAGAAGCCATATCTAAATATGATCCAGAAGCGCAGGCATTTTCTCTGGGCCAAGGCTCATTTAAAATGGACTGTGGCAAAGTGGAAAACTGTTCTGTGGTCAGACGAATCAAAGTTTGAAGTTCTTTTAGGAAAACTGCGATGCCATTTCATCTGGACTAAAGAGGACAAGGACAACCCAAGTTGTTATCAGCGCTCAGTTCAGAAGCCTGCATCTCTGATGGTTTGGGGTTGCATGGGAGTGCATGTATCATGGGCAGCTTACACATCCGGAAAAAGGCACCATCAATTTCTAGAACAACATATGCTCCCATCTAGACATCGTCTCTTTCAGGGAAGACCTTGCATTTTCCAACATGACAATGCCAGACCACATACTGCATCAATTACAACATCATGGCTGCGTAGAAGAAGGATCCGGGTACTGATGGCCAGCCTGCAGACCAGATCTTTCACTCATAGAAAACATTTGGCGCATCATAAAGAGGAAGATGCAACAAAGAAGACCTAAGATATTTGAGCAACTAGAAGCCTGTATTAGACGAGAATGGGACAACATTTCTATTCCTAAACTAGAGCAACTTGTCTCCTCAGTCCCCAGACGTTTGCAGACTGTTATAAAAAGAAGAGGGAATGCCACACAGTGGTAAACATGGCCTTTTCCTAACTTTTTTGAAATTTGTTGATGCCATGAAATTTAAAATCAACGTATTTTCCCTTAAAATTATACATTTTCTCAGTTTAAACATTTGATATGTCATCTATGCTGTATTCTGAATAAAATATTGCAATTTGAAACTTCCACATCATTGCAATCTGTATTTGTTCATTTGTACAGTGTCCACACTTTTTTGGAATCTGGTTTGTATAATCTGTCAGCTGTGTCATAAATTAACTTCTGATTTAAGTGCTTCAAACTACTTAACTCCTGTGCATTAATACTTATAATTAAGGGTATGTGATTCCTCACCCTTAGTGTGAACAAGAGTTATCGCATGCCTCACCAAGCAGATTTCGACTCACTTATGTTCAGAAATGATGGTATACAGTATGTTTATATGGTATAAATTTCCATCCTGTCTCTTGGGCACCTACACTTCTCCACATATGTGTAATCTGCTGTCGAGTCTGTCTGTGTTAGCTACTGCAGTCAAAGTAAATAGGGCTCAGTGTTCTGTCCTAATGTTTTTGAGGGCTCCATTATGACGGGACTCCGACTGTCTTTGCTCGGTATTCCATGGCTCTAAATCTGAACACACAATGGGATGGCCACAGCTGGAGCTGCTGATGCACTCACCGTATATCACAGATGGGAGGCCACTGTTCTCTGCTCAACATGTAGGAGTAGTGTCTGTGTGCCTTTTCATTACATTTGAGCGTGTGCGTGAAAAGCTGACAGCTTCATGTTCAAATGATTGTTATTGAAGCCTACGTCTCTTTGAGAGCCTGCTGGCCATTCTAATAGCTGTGTATGTGACCGCTATCCTTTCCTGTGAAGAACGCCCACTCCAGCGGCTTTGAATGTTGCTTGCATGTGAACATAAGGACAAGATTTTGCAAATGAAAACCATTGTGTGGTTTTCAAATGTCTTGGTTTTCTTGTTTTTCAGATGAGGGGCCCTACACTAAACACTCCAATCCCTCCAGACCACCAGATGGCGCTCTGGCAATTAGGAGACAGAGTATTCCAGGTACAAACAACTGATTTGTCACAGCAGTACTGGTATAAAAAATGCATGGTTTTATTCGAATGTGCCATATAGTATTCTGCTCGAAAAGTGACATGTATAACAAAATTGCGTTTTTGCTGATGTAATGATTACTGTTTAATGTCCCTGTTGCTAATGTTTACTAAAAGGGCTTTATTATAATGAAATTTAGAAATTTTGTCTCATCTGTGTATTTTATTTACTTAGAAGTGAATGTGTGGATGCCTTCATTTTTGTGTCTTAAAAGTACAAATTTAAATATGAACTAATAAATGTTTCATGCTAGTTTAGCTTAGCTTAGCTTTCCAGTGCTTCCAACTCTGTAAATCCTTACTGTATTTTTCTCAAACAAAATTGTGATGATTTTAGATGTAGCTACCAGTTTTTTTTTTATTATTAATATACAATCATAGTATTTATTCAGATTTTTTATTCGCTTTTACTTTTCTATTTTCATTTAAATTTTAGTACTGATATGTGCTTTTGTAATTTATATTAGTATTTCTTCTTATTTCTATTTAGCTTTCATTTATTTTTTATCTCAATTTTAATTATTATTTTTATACAAGTATTTTTTTTTATCTAATATTTGTATTTAATTTTTATCAGCTTTAATTTAATTAGTTGTAGTTAACATTAACAGCACTGTTTTGGTGAGTGTATTCAACAAATAAGTGGTTTTGATTTTCCTTTTTTCAAAGTCAGTAAGACTTTACAAGATCATTTACAAGACATTATTTAGCATACTCATTTGACTGAATTTACTTTTACCATGATTATTCAAGCATTTGTATCTAGAGATTTCTGCTTTCTGCTTTGAATTTCTATACAAAATATATATATTTTATAAAATATAAATATATATATAATTTAATAATATCTAACTTGATAAAGCTAAAATAAGAGCTTTTGGTTTAGATTGATCTTTTTAAAATGTTTGTTTGACAACAAGACTCGCACATCCAGACTTTCAACTGAAAGTGTGCATAATGTGCCAATACTTCATTTGATGTGCGGCTGGTTTTCTGGTTATGTGACAAGGCGAACAAATCGCTTGCAGTACTTATGTTCATTTATGACTTGTTACACAAACCCAGCGCTCCTTTTGTGTTAGTTGTGATCCGTTTTGAAGCGACGCTCATTTTCATGCTAGAGGTAAAAACGTCTCAGAGGGTGTTGAAATAAATTCCCTGTATAATCTCTGAGTACAGAGCTCTAAGCACATCAAACCCGTCTTCAGAAGCGGTTAGCGTTTAGCATGACAGCTTTGGGGCCTCGTGCCCACGTTCTGATGTAGCTCCACGCCGTAGGCACGGGCTCTTTGGACTGCCGTATTAAACCATCCATCTGAAGACAGATTAGGTGCAGACTGTGATGCTCCTGCCGAGCTCGGTGTGATGCTTTAGCAGTTGAGATGGTGGCACGTCTCATAATGCTTCCTCTGAAAATCACTTACTGCCAAGAGTGGGATAAGAAGCTACTGTCACAAAATACTCCACATACATCAAACATAGAATGATGCCGGAGGAATGTGACTAAATATTAAAAGCGGAAGTACACAAAGGTTATGTAGTCACAATTACTCACTATAAAACTTGCATGATCCAGTCTTTTTATAATGGATTTAATATTGTCCATTTGCGTTGCGCTTAAATTATTTAGTATTTCAGACATGTTGGATAAATGGCGTTTATATGATTTCAGGGAATACTAATAATTAGAACACTATATCATCACTAAGTGTATTTTTTGGTTTATGCAAAAAATTAATGCTCATGAGCTGTTTATGAATAATAAAATCAGTTTAAGCAAAGGATTGAAACTGAAGCGTGGCTAGATCTGAATGGTTTTAGAGAGATGGAGAAAACAAGTTTTCCATGCTTAGACTCTCCAAAGACTGCAAATGCATTTGGTAAGTGTAGATATCCTGAATTTTTAAAGTGTTGGTTTTAAAAATATATGGTGGAATAGTGGGAAATGAATTTATGTAGCAACTGATGATGAATTTTGTGCTGTAACCCCTCAACCTGAGACTATTTGGAGATTCTCTGCTTTTGGAATTGATCTGAATACAGATTCCCGTTTGGAATTTGAATTGTGGTGGCAAACAGTGTGCAGATTTGTAATTCAAAATTGAAATCTAAAAAAGTAGAATTAAAGTTGAATGAAAGTGTGAATAAATGTATAAAGCTGTCGGGAGTGTAGTTTATGTATATTTTTTGTATGAATTACCCATAAGCCCAAGTTGCTCTGCAATTCAAAGATTTGTTGTCAGTAAGATTCGAAAGACCTTTTGGAAGTCTCTTATGTTCACCAAAGCTGCATTTTGATCAAAAATAGAGTAAAAACAGTAGGACTGGTAAATGTTATTAGAATTTAAATTAGCTATTTTTGTTTTAAAATATATAATTTATTCCTGTGATGGCAAAGCTGAATTTCCAGCTACCATTACTCTAGTGTTCAGTGTCACAAAGGTTAGAAAAAGTGATTTGAAGCTCAAGAAACATTTATTATTATCATAGATGTTGAAACGCTTAATATGCTTGTGGAACGATGATACATTCTTTCAGGATTCTTTGATGAATAGAAAGAAATGCCTTCGAAATTGAATTTTTTTAAACATTTTTTTTTTCTGTCACTTTTGATCAATTTAATGAGTCCTTGATGCATAAAAGTATTCATTCACCTAGTGAAAAGTACCTTTCAGAAACCTTAATACCACCGGTATTTAATTTTTATGATGTATAGACTGCATATGTATACTGTATGTTAAGATGCTAAGTAGATTAAATGTTAATTTCACAGTATTGAACCAAGTTTATCCAAATATTTTGCATATCAGAAAATAATTAGGGGAAAAGCTGGAAAGATTTTTGTAATTATATTTTGTATTGTTTCCTCTTGTTGAATAAATTTTTTTCTGAAGTGCAGGAAATTCCTCTTTGTCATTCCAATCATTATTCCAATTCAACACCCTGTTGAAATTCAATTCTACAATCCAATAAATGAACTGAAAGTAAATCAAAGGTAAAATTTAGAGTCTGTAAATATCAGAGGCAAAACAGAAAGTTAGCTTGGCTAGAAAAGCCTGATGACTTCATTTGAGATTCAACAAGTCTCCTCTCTCTCTCTCTCTCTCTCTCTCTCTCTCTCTTCAAGATTGTATCTCTGTTTCTATAACACTGAGAGAGACGTTCAGAAGAGTCACTCAATCATGCGAGTCTTAAACCGCTGCGAAATAAAGCTGAGAATGGCTGAAGTCTCTCCACTCTTGCACAGTCACCGATCTCCCTGCACATTTAAATCTCCTCGATTAGTCCTCTGCGTTATTAATATGAATGAGGGGATTAGCAATTATTACCTGGAATGTTGCAAATGAATCCGCTGGGGGTCGTGTTCTCTAACTGGTTATAATCACAATATGTTTTAAGCAACATACAGAGCAGCCGAAGCCTGCAGTGCAGGAGTGTCCCAAAGCTCATTGGGCTGCTGCTGAATAGATAAGGACGCATCATTCATGTATAACCTCAATTTCCTGCTACAACACTAGCTCACGCTTATCCTGGATACAAGTCCCTTGGCATACACATCTCTTTTTAAATGCCATGTTAGCATTCATTGGGCAGGCACAGAATGAGTGAGAGAGACAGGCTGCTGACGGATGAGTTGGCTGTGGATGGCATTGGGCGCTTGCTTGCAAGCTGAAAATGTTGTTGCATCAAAGTGATTCAGCACTTTCAGAGCCGCACGTAATGCAGGGTGCAACTGCAGAGGCCTCTATTAATTTCGCCTGGGGTCTGTTATCAAGCTGTCGAAGGAGTGAAAATTTAATGGAGGTTGTGGCTCATTTTAAGGGTTGTTTGTGGTGCTTTCTTGTGAGCAGAGTTTCTTGGGGAAGCTTTGACTGTGTTGTTGTTGGGTGTTTCTTTAACTGTCCCTTAGGTTGTTTCTTATTAAAACTAGCAGAGGTTCACATTAAAACTTTTTACCCATCATTGATCTTCTACATTTTTTTTAAAATGTATGTTTATGTATATTTTTTTTTTACTTTTATGTATATGTTTGACCTACACCAATTCTTTCAGTCTTATACTAGAAAACTATAATAAACTAAATAAAGCGTTGTATGATCAAACTTTTTTTTTTTTATTTACTGTGTGAAAAATATGTACACCACTACTGTTTAAAAATATAACCTTGGTAAGATTTTTATTATGGTTTTTATAAGTTCATTCTGAAATCATTGATACAGTTTTATCCTTTTTGTAAAAACTGTGAAACTATTGTTTTTCATTTTAATTCTTTGAATAGAAATTTCAATAAGATCCATTCTGTTATTATCTATATTAAAAACAATTTTCAACTTTTTTACATTTTAGTTAAAACTGTGAAATGTTTAAATTTTACATTTCAAAATAACAGCGTTTATTTGAAATAGAAATATTTTGGAAAATTGTTTTTTAAGAGTAGTATACTTACAGTATGCTAAAATCATGCTTTATTGTTTACAGTAATTCTATATAATATACACACAGTACTAGCTATGAAAGTAGCCTTAGCAAGTCAAAGTATGCAATCATCATTTAAATTATGGATCACTGAAATCGTTTTTTAGGATTAAATGCCCAACTCTTCTGTCGACAACATATGCACACAGTTCCCTATTATGTACATTGTTGTATATTGTTAATAAACTAATAAAATGAACTACTGTGAGTGTAAATATAATTAAGAGTCTTTTTTTTTTTTTAAGTCCAAACATTGTCATAGTTGAAGAACCACCCTCTAAAATTACCTTTCTAAAGCAAACTGTGTTTCTTTGAGAGAATATAAAACTGTCAGAAGCAGATGAGTAAAGAGATAGCAAACAGATGTGCGGGCTAGTACTTCATACCTCAGCGCGCCTGTGCAAAATCTTCATGATAAATGCTCTCAAACTTTTTCTCCCAGAAGACCCTGTTTGGTGCTGGAGCCAACAGATAGTGTTTTTCATTTGCCTGTGTGTGTTTTGTCCTCCTGTGGAGAGGTTAGTGCAGCATACAAATAAGTATAGGCAGGTTTTTCACTCATTAAGACAGGAATTTAGCCTTTTAAGTATTGAAAGGACATACAGTTTATCAAATTACTGTAGTAGTTCTTGCTTGTGGTTGATGTTAAGGAAGTGCTTTATTGTGGTTTTTTTCTATGATTTCGAGTGTCTCTAAACCATATCTCTTTGGGAATATTGATCTCTGTCTCACATACAACTTAAAAATGGTTTCCACCAGAAGGCAAAAACAGAAGAAAAGAACGACTATGAATTTTACTGTACTGAATAGAGTTATATAACAAGAAGGGAATTGCGTGTGTCAATGTAATAGTCTGCATGATTGAACATGATCAATGAGAGCAATTATTCAAACACCAGATCATTTATTCTCAGATTGCAAAAATTATATTCAATTATTAATTTGATTAGTTTCAGCTGATTATTTTTCTTCCCCTTTGAAGAGGCCGTTTAGAAATTGTGTAATGAATTGGACCTTTTTTAATTGAAGTAATTTAAGCAATTGTTTATGAATATGTTTGTTTTTATATCCATGCGAATGTTTGCTAGCATTAACCATTAGTCGTGCCTTGTTCATTATTGAATTATGGCCCAATTTGTCATTTTAACTGCTAAAAGTTTCAGTGTTGGAAAGCCAATTCAGTGCAGAGCCCACCTGCTAGCACGCCTACAGCCTTCGTAGAGAGTTAAACCGTGAACTGACAGTGGGCATTTAACCAAATGTTTTCATTACACCTCTGAGCAATGTTACAGACAAAATAAATCTTTATTATGCAACTCGCTGCTGTCGCTGTCTGAGCTTTTCATAGAAAACAGAAGCTTTTTCCTAAATACTGTATGTGGTTCTCAGCTGGTGGGTCTTTTCTGATAGCATGGTGAACAGCAGGGATAAACAATGATAAATAACCAAATGCAAATAAACATAATTAGGACAGAGCCTGAAAGTTCTGAAAAGAAAGAAGAAAAGTCTTATTATAACTTTTATTATTTGTGTTAAAGGTTGTGCATCCAATCAAACTGTAGGATATTTGAGTTGAAATTAGAGCCCGACTGATATGGGTTTTTGGGGGCTCGATACCGAAATTAGGGAGTAAAAAAAGACTGATACCGATATATATCGGCTGATACTCTATATGTGTAGGCTATATTATAGAACAGTATAGTCTAAAGTTTGGACACGCTTCCCATTTGTGTGTCAGACTTTTGACTGGTACTGTATATAAAATACAGTATATAGCCTACGTACATAAACAGTGTATACATATATATATATACAGTGGGGATCGAAAGTTTGGGCACCCCTTGCAGAATCTGTGAAAATATGAGTAATTTTCAAAAAATAAGAGAGATCATACTAAATGCATGTTATATTTTATTTAGTACTGTCCTGAGTAAGATATTGTGCATAAAAGATATTAACATTTAGTCCACAAGACAAAAAAAAATTGCTGAAATTATTAAAATAACCCCACTCAAAAGTTTGGGAACCCTTGGTTCTTAGTACTGTGTTCTGTTACCTGATGATCCTCGACTGTCTTTCTGTTTTGTGATGGTTGTGCATGAGTCCCTTGTTTGTTCTGAACAGTTAAACTGAGCAGCGTTCTTCAGAAAAATCTTTAAGGTCCTGCAGATTCTTCAGTTTTCCAGTATCTTTGCATATTTGAACCCTTTCCAGCAGTGACTGTATGATTTTGAGATACACCTTATCACACTGAGGACATTTGAGGGACTCAAACACAACTATTTAAAAAGATTCAAACATTCACTGATGCTCCAGAAGGAAACAAGATGCATTAAGAGCTGGGGGGTGAAAACTTTTGGAATTTGAAGATCAAGGTAAATTGTACTTAATTTGTGTACCGGGAAACATACAAGTATCTTCTGTTGCTTACGAAGGGCAGAACTAAATAAAAAAAAATTATATTTCAACAAAAGACAAATTTGGCCATCTTCATCGTGTTCAAAAGTTTTCACCCCCCAGCTCTTAATGCATCTTGTTTCCTTCTGGAGCATCAGTGAATGTTTGAATCTTTTTAAATAGTTGTGTTTGAGTCCCTCAAATGTCCTCAGTGTGATAAGATGTATCTCAAAATCATAAAGTCACTGTTTGAAAGGGTTCAAATATGCAAAGATACTGGAAAACTGAAGAATCTGCAGGAGCTTAAAGATTTTTCTGAAGAACGCTGCTCAGTTTAACTGTTCAGAACAAACAAGGGACTCATGCACAACCATCACAAAACAGAAAGACAGCCGAGGATCATCAGGTAACAGAACACAGTATTAAGAACCAAGGGTTCCCAAACTTTTGAGTAGGGTTATTTTAATAATTTCAGCATTTTTTTTTGTCTTGTGGACTAAGTGTTAATATCTTTTATGCACAATATCTTACTCAGGACAGTACTAAATAAAATATAACCTGCATTTATTATGATCTCTCTTATTTTTTGAAAATTACTCATATTTTCACAGATTCTGCAAGGGGTGCCCAAACTTTCGAGCCCCACTGTATATATATATGTATATAATGATGTGACAAACATAGCCCTATGTGTGTGTATGTGTATATATATATATATATATATATATATATATACACACACACACACACACTTAGGCCTATGTTTGTCACATCATTATAAGTGTTTGATCACCACATTAAATAAACAAATATATACATAAACTATTTTTTTGTAGTGTGGTGATCAAACACTTATAATGATGTGACAAACATAGGCCTATGTAGTGGAGGTAGGGTATTTAACAGTTTAACAAACTTTATTATTCAAAATGAATCTGATATCAGTGCACTTAACAGTAAACTTCACTAATTATAAATAACTTCAATAAAACAAATAGAACAAAATATATTTCTTGAATTAAGAAATAAACAAGGTAACTGTGTGGGGCAAGCAAGCTACTGCCAAACCAATAGGGGATAGGTTTATGTAGGAAGCACAGCTTTTCCAAATGTAAGCATATAAAATGAATAAATAATGATGGGTCTCAAGGAGCAAACAATGTAGTGTGATCTGCTGGACAAACAAGTAATTACACCATTCAGAATCATATCGGTGGCATATTCGCCGATACCGATATATTGTCGGCTAATAATATCGGCTAAACGATAGACTCTAGTTGATATTATATACTTTTTTAAATGTGAAAGTGATGTGACATGTGGCCAAGTATGGTGACCCATACTCTGAATTAGTGCTCTGCATTTATCCCATCCCACACACACACAGACACCTGGAGCAGTGGGCAGTCATTTTTTGCTGCGGTGCCCAGGGAGCAGTTGGGGGTCCACTTCAATTATGGTATTGAAGGTGGGAGAGAGCGCTGTACATTCACTCCCCCCACCTGAAATCCCTGCCAGCACCTTTTGGGTTATGAGTCAGACTCTCTAACAATTAGGCCACGACTTCCCCCAATATGAATATGAAATATTGAATATGATTGGTATTCCCTTTGATATTTACTCAAGATTACATTTAACAATGCTAATTATGTTATTTCATTATTTTGTTTTGAAAAATGAACTTTAAGTGAGCATTAGACAATGGGAAAAGATTATCTAAATGAAAAATACAATGATGCACAATTACACAATTGTGTGTGTGTGTGTGTGTGTCTTTATCCCTAAATTACATCAAGTCTGTGCAATTTATGGGAGTACATCTTTATCAATAAAACTGTATTATTGTATTATATTAAAATTTTATTTTTAAAATAATTTCCAAATTAAACTGTTTTCAAAATTAAGTTAAACTAATTATTTACTCTCTCTTTTTTTCTACAATAAATGATGCAGTGTAAGATTGCCTCTTGTACACTTTTTTTGTTTTGTTTCCTGTATTTGGTTGGATTTTTCTGTGCTTTATCGATCAAGTTTGCTATCTAGATCAGTCTGCGATCGCAGATTAATGTTTTCTGTCATGGCTTGAAAAGGGATAACTGTTTTATTAACCTGTGTGTGCCTCAGCTGGCAGAGTAGATGTTTATATCTTGCTCCCTCTGTCATACACTCCATCTGTACTTTTATCTCCTGCGTTGTATCATTCTCACACATGCTGTCTCAAGCTCCATCTTTCGATCTCTTCCCCTCAATACCGGGCACTGCATTGGATCCCGCCACAGGAATCTGTCGGCTTTGAGAAAGCTGATGGCCAATCTCATCACCGTGGCAACATGGATAGGCAACACTAGGTCTGTGTGCCTCATTCAAACGGGAAAGGTGGGAGAGAGGACATGAAATAAAATGAGAGCCCACGAGTAATGGGATCAACTTATCAACTTCCACACCTGTCCCAGTGTAGCCCTCAAAGCACAGCTCATTAGATCCCAACGGCCCTTTTTCTTGCTCTGGGCCGAGATATTACGCTGAACCCTCAGTGAACTGAGAGAACCACGTTTTCACCAGACAGCTTAAGACAGAGCTTGTAATATGACCATGGCATACTGTGCCACAAATTGTTTGGATATTGGATGACCCCCAGTGGGCCCCCTGGTGCAGCTGCGCGACATGGCTCACAACATCCATGAAGGATGCATTGACTTGGACCATGTTTACAAAAAGAAACAGTTCAGTAAGCCATTTCACAATAAGAGCTTTGAAATGAAAAATTATGAATTATGTATTTTATATATATTGTCATATCAGAACAATTATGAAAAATTGGTATATAATGTTGTGTTTTTTCTGCTGGAAATGCATAAATATTTCTGGCCTCAGAAGGCATGTTATGTCAACCATATCACTTTTTTTCCCGTGTTTTCCACATGTAAAGGAAGTTAATTTAATGCTGCCACAAACCTTTGAAAGACCCATAATTTATTCCTCACCAGAATGAAAGGAGAGAAATGACAGTGACATTTATAATTCGCCCCACTGTAATTTTTCGCTGTCAAGCGAATCCCCAGCAGTGCAAACTTCTTTTTAATCAAATTATTTGATGAAAGCTGAAGGCAAATTGAGCAGTTCTTTTACAATTAATTATCAAAAGTCTGGCACATAACACGAGGCTTGTTATAGATTGAACTCCCGTTTGAATATTGATTCTCATTTTTTTCTCACGACAAGATGTTTTGCCTCTATCACACCCAAACACACACAAAATCCCACACACTAAATTATTCAACAGTTCCTGTTGGCACATTATAAGTTTGATTTCTCTTGTAATTACTTTGCTGTCTTTGATATGTTATCAGAATGTCTGCTTTGCGAGAGCCCTGTTCGTCTCCATAGGCTTGCCTGGAGGTTCAGGTTCAGGCCAGACATCGAGATCCATGCTAACCTCCCTCTGTCCTGGGTCGCGTTTCGACATCGCTCCCTTCCCATGTCCATATGGCTGCGGTATCGATCAGAGGCAAAGTGCAATGTTAAATCTGATTCTTCCTCTACTGAGGTTACAGCGCAGATGATTTGCATGCAAAGGGCATCAGAGCAGTTATAGATTTTAAAGCAAAACTAAGCTGATGGATTTGTAACAGATACACAGATCCCATGATTTCATTGTCAGTGCAGAAAATGTTCATTGTGAGGTTTGTGAAGGCTGACCTAACAGGTTGAAAGTGCATGCATGCTGAAATGGTCTTTTTCAAGACTAATATTGAAGCATTGCAAAAAATGTTATGATAACCAGTTAAGATAACTTATTTGAATCAGTTGTTCTATTAATTATTGTTCTTTTTTACTTTTCAAAATGCATCTCAGTCAAAGTCCCACCTGCTGCAACAAATCACTAAATTAAAAGTGAGGCTTCATTTTAGCATATTTGCATGTAGTTACTGGACTTAGATTGGTGCGAAATGTTTTCAAGTTCAGAATCAAGTCACACCATTAATGTGCTTTCATGTTTTATCATGGCTGTCATTTCTGAGTACTTGTACCCATCAATGGTGTTTACCCAAAATATTTATGAAGCTTTTTTGTTCCTAAAGAAGAACAAGTGTCTAGTTATAGCTTTTAAGCACCAAAGAGGTTCTTTTTTGTAGCCCATGTCTTGTTATTGCCGTCCTCCTGTGGTGAGATGTTCAGCAACTCTGTTCCGTCAGTAGCCTCAGGGGGGTTTAGAGCCTCGTCTCCCCTCACTATCTATCCCGCCACAGAAAGACATACTGAGAGATCAAGGAAAGCGAACAAACTCATATAAATCCATCTTTTCCTTCCTTCAGTCAGGAGAGAGGGATTACAAACCTCTTATTTTTATTTCTTCTCCACCTTTGACAGCTGATGTAGTGATGGTAGCGTGTGAGAGAGGAAGGGAGAGAGCGCCCTGCTTGCACAGATATGCAGTATTCTTAATGTGACTTTGACAATCCCACTGAGGGATTGAATGACAGCCAGTCGATAGGGGAGCGACGCATCTGCCCTGACCAGCAATATCTGTGCAAGATGGTGAGAGAGACGGTATATATGAGACAAAATTATATAAGGGAGGGAAAAATCGTAAAAATTAAACATTTTATACGAAGAGAATTGAAACTATGTACTAGCCCTAAAAATAAATGTATATGGTTATAATAAAAATTGTGTGTTTGTGTGTGTGTGTGTATATATATATATATATATATATATATATATATATATAATTAATGTATTATGTATATAATTATTATATTTAATTATTCATGCATTTATAATTAATCAAATAATTTGTATATAAAAAAATAACAATTTATAATTTAATTAATTTCTATATTGCTATACAATTTTGTTTTTTGTCTGTTTATTTAATTATTTAACTGATAATTTTATTGATATTTGTCCATCAAGATATCAATTAAATATTTTATATTTTATAAATATATGTATGTTTATTATATGTATTTTATTAAATGTTCATGCATTTTATTCATCTGTTTACTTTTATTGTTTTTTCTAAATGTATTTATTGTTTTAATTATTGTTTTTAATTTATTTATTTTTACTTACTGAATTAAAACATTTCAAGTGATGATATTTACCTCTAGGGACCACTGTGTCCTCGACCTATTGCTAAGTGCAGACACACACACACACACACACACACACTGAGCACTCTAGAGTGTATAACTAATTACCAGCTAGGGTAGAACGACAGAGAGAAGGAGATAAAGAGTGTGTGAGAGAGGGCCAGTCTAGGACGCCTGATCACAGTCATTTAGAGGAGAGTGGGGTATGGCAGCGGCTGGCCTCCTCTGCTCCTGTAACCCTCTCATCTCCTGTCTCTGCTCTTCCTCTCCCACCTCCCCCAATGACCGTCCTCCTCATCCATCCCTGTGCTTCACAGATGAGTTTAAGGGCACCAGCACTGTGGAGCTGATCAAGAAGGAAGGCACAACCTTGGGCCTGACAGTATCTGGAGGCATCGACAAAGACGGCAAGCCCCGCGTCTCCAACCTGCGCCAGGGCGGCATCGCTGCCAGGTCAGTATTAGCAAGGTTGATTTAGCAAAAATGTGTTTTCACAATGTCAGACATCTCTAATTCGAAACTTGGGAAACACATTTGGAAAAAGTAATTGGTGATGTTTGCTAAGGCTGTTATTAACATTAATGACATATGAAAGATTAGGGATTTTTTTTTAGCCAAGAAAAAGTACATAGACTTACATTGAAAGAGATACTCGAGTCATAGGCTATCTAGAGAACATAAAATCATAAATTTGTGGTAGACTTAAGTAAAGCACAGAGCAACTACCCAAAAAACTCTAACAACCATCTAGCATAGGGTTAAAATGTTTAAAATGTCTGCATACTACAGAAGTCACTCATATGAACTTCACATTAGCATAGTTGAGGCTAGTTTTGTACAGCTAGCCAGCACCAATCACGTATTGTTTAGAAAATTTAAGAATTGACTTTCAGTTCAGTTTTGTAGATGCTAGTGTTGCAAAAATTAACCTTTGAGGATTTGTATTGTCAGGTTTTTGTTATCTTTTTGTGTTTATGCTAATGATTTTTGCTAAGACAGCATCAATAGACGGGCCCAGAGAGATCAATGTGTGCTGGAGCTTTGTCTAGGAAGTAGGTTGTGTGTGTGGGTGGTTGGGTGGGTGGGTGTGTATGCACATTGTTTTTTTTGTACATACTGTCTCTCTCTGTGTGTGTGTGTGTGAGAATAAGGTAGACAGAATCTTTTAATCAATACTGCATAAGCCAGAACTCTTCTCCCATTTCCCTATTGGCTGTCAGGCATGGCAGACAGCCTACTGTTCGCTAGCGTATCAGTCCTCCCCAAACGCACACACACACCCACAATCCTCAGAAAATGGATCCATATCCCAGAACAAACACTGCACATGTCGTATAGTGAAAAACACATGTTTAATGCCCTCTTCTTCACAGTCACAAGTACGTTTCCTCTTCAAATCCATTGTTTGGCTTTAAACTTTTCACTGCATATCAATTCTTATATCTTAGACAGTTGCCCTCATATTTTACTTGAGCTGAAATAAACTGCCTAACATTACACTCGTTCTTTCAGAATCTGTTGACAATCAGGCCGCCTTGTAAAATGCGAGTGTATGTGTTTCAGAGAGAGAGAGCGAGATGGAGACTGGAGCAGCCGGTCTTGATGCTTCTTTAGAACAAAGTGTTCTCTTCATGGGCTCAGATCAGCTATCAAAGCACCACCGAGCTCGACCTAACTCCATCTCCACCTTATTTTCTCCGTCTTTATTTCTTCTCTTTCTTTGTTCGCTCTTTTCTCTCCTCCTGCCCGTTTACTCTGTTCTTTCATCCTTCTTTCAGTTATACAATTTTCTCCTCTCACATTTTCTCTAGCAAACATGTATAGAATGATTTTCTTGGTCTGTTTCTTTGCAGGAGTGACCAGTTGAACGTAGGGGACTATATAAAGTCTGTGAATGGAATCAACTTGACAAAGTTTCGTCATGATGAGATTATTAGTCTGCTGAAGAATGTGGGGGAGAGGGTGGTCCTGGAGGTTGAGTACGAGCTACCGCCTGTCTGTGAGTGAGATTAGAAAATGACCATATTACTTATTATAACACATCTGGAATACTTGACTCTGATTGGTCAGTCGCATCTTTCTGCAAGTAAATGTTGTATTATAAACTTAGAACTGTATGCTAAACACAAACACAACTGAATGTTGTCCTATGAAACTGATTTCCTACACACAGAATAATTCCATATACAGAATATATATTTCAGCTGTAATTTATATTAATGCATAATATAATAATAATAATAATAATTATATAATATTGATATTTAATATGAATAATTGTTCATATGCATTTGTGTGTGTGTGTGTATGTGTGTGTATATATATATATATATATATATATATATATATATATATATATGCATAAAATACTATTTAATAATATCATGTGCATAAACAGCTTTTACTA
Source organism: Carassius auratus (assembly GCF_003368295.1). Classification (NCBI taxonomy): domain Eukaryota; kingdom Metazoa; phylum Chordata; class Actinopteri; order Cypriniformes; family Cyprinidae; genus Carassius; species Carassius auratus. The sequence goes on from NC_039246.1 coordinate 15,678,737, forward strand.
TTTGAATTTTTTTTTTTTATCACAATTCAAAAATGTTAAACTTATTTGATACAAACAAATAATGTTAAAACATTTAAACTTAAAATACATGTATATGTATTTATATATACCCATATACACATTTATTTAATTGTTTTTACACACACATTTCACATTATATGCTAAGTACAATTTAATAATATCATGTATAGATATATATTTTTTATAAAAAATAAAAAAAAATATCCTAAATTAAGTCTTTAATCTTCCAAAACTCTAAACTTATTTGAAACAAGCAAGTTTCAATGATATGACAAAATTCCTAATCTGAAAATAGCAAATAAAATGAGATGTTTTATAAGAGCAATCTTACGCTGAGTTTCCTCATTCTCAATGACATAAATGGCAATTTATTTGTTCATTTGTGTGTTCTGGTCTTGCATTGAGATCTTGGCAGAACTTTGAACAGTTCATTTCATTTCCTTCCTCAGCTGTACAGGGCTCAGGGGTCATGTTCAAAAACGTGGAGGTGACTCTGCACAAAGAAGGCAATACATTCGGTTTCGTCATCAGAGGTGAGTGCCTCTGTAGACTTCTTCACATCCCAGTTCAAATTTCTCTGAGCTCACCTCATCTACACACTTTCATTCACATCTACATCAAACAAAAAAGACAATTTTTCTCTGAAGATTTCTTTCACTACCCTTGAGCCCGTTGAAAAGAGATCAAGCAGCTTTCAGTCGTGCCACTTAAACTCAATTTCCAAATATTTACCAAGCAGCATTTTAGACTTCATTAAAAGGAGACCATTTTTCAGATCCCTCTAGAATAGGGAGTCTTTTGAAGAGAAAGAGAAAAGGGGAAAATGTTTCCAGTTTCCTGTAATTTCATAGAGAGCAGAGGCTTTAAAAAATGTATAATCTGGCGCTTTTTTCGAGAATGATATGGAAATTTGAGTGTGGTGAGCAAATGGCCCTTGGTTTGTGCCACTAAACTATATAATGTTGAGTAAATATCCTAGAGTGTAAATGCAAGGTTTCGCTATATGACTACATTTGTGAAATGGGTCAAAACAAGTTATTTTTTCCATGATGTAGGAGGCGCCCATGAAGACAGAAACAAATCTCGCCCGGTTACCATAACAACCATCAGACCCGGCGGTCCGGCTGATAGGTGAGTTGGTCCTAAACACTGACGTTAAAGCTCTTTCCCAAAACATAAAGAGAATCCTTAAAGAAACAGAGAAGACACTATATTGACTCGCAATAGAGTTCAGTGGGCTTTGATGTTGGCATTTTGCTCAGGATACTCTAATAAGCATAGAAATACATATACGGTCGCATTCACAATAATAAAATGAAATGATCAAGTTTTAATGAAACTGTCCTTCTTTAAAGCCTTAAAATCTTCTTTAATGCTTAAGCAGTTTTGTTCATCTTAGATGGTGTGAGCTAGTTTAAGCTGGGTTTATCTGTTGTAAACTGTTCTCCGAGCTGGTTTATCTGGGCAGCCAAGCTTAAACAGCTGAAAAGAGGTCTAAATTCCTTTAAAATCCACAAATAGACCATTTTGACCATCTAAGTCGGGTTTAATATGTTTTCCAGGATGAACTATAAATATGTAAGTATATCAGTAATCTTTATTCAGCCTTTATCTTCTCCCAAGATTATAGGATTTCTGTCCCTGAGGATACAGCTTTATAATTTGGCCAAAAAAAGGTATCGGAAGGATTAGCAATAATTAATTTTCTTATTTTATGAATGGGCATTAGGAATGTAGCTTTGATTTGTCTGTAGGCAGTTTACTGGGTTTTGGAAAAGTGATTAAAAATGAGTCACTAGTAGCATTTATGATGCTTGTTTTTTTATTTACAGTATTTATTGTTATTTTTCAATTACTGACTTTATTTTTGCATTTTGCATTAAATGGTGAAATGGTTCATTTTAACCCATGCGTGTTTCTCTCTGTGTTACCTCGTAATGGGTTGGGCTTTTATCTTTACTGGTCTAGCATAGTTGAACTGTAGTCATTTTTGTGAAATGGTAAGGAATTGCTTGATGAAAATAGTGTTTCCCAGTTGGAGTCCCTTTCGGAACAGGAATGGATTGCACTGCAACTTCAGCAGTCGCTTGAGAATAGCAAATGGACCAGCGTGATATTTCACTCGCTGTGGCGTTTGAACTGCTCTGTTATTACCGTCGTTACACGCCAGACCGTCTCTCCCTTTCCCCACAACCCTTATCAATATTCATGTTGCACACTGGTAATTTCATTTCTTACTGAGAGAGTATTGCCATTTCTTTTGTTCAGTGGCATGGCTCCTGGTTTTCTAGGTAAATATTGTGTTCTGTTCCTCTGCAGTTTAATATTGACTGGCCTCTGACATCTTGCAGTGACAGAGAACGGCCCCCTTGGAAACTTCATTTTGAGTCATAAATCAAGCCTCTAACCAAAACCCGCCTCTTGTGGCGCTCCCTGTTAGTCTGGGGTTAAAATGTTTTCTGAAACTGTCCTCACATGAAGCTCCGTAGCCTGACATAGTGCAGCAGCCTTAAATAGAAAGATTCACAGTTTACATGCTGTTGTTTTTAACGCAAATAAACTGTACCACAGTAATTACAGCCACTAATATTTGAATGAAAAAAAAAAAGAAAACAAACTTCAATACTCATTCTAATATATTTATTTGGTGCCCAGGAAACATTTCTTATTATGAATGTTGAAAATAGTTGTGCTGCTTATAACTGTGATACTTTGAATATTAAGTTCAAAAGAACAGCATTTATTTCTTAATCTTTTATAATGTCTTTATTGTCACTTTTGACCACTTTAATGCAATCCTGCTGAATAAGTGTTACATTTTTGTATAATAGTATTTAGATACTTCATCGTCTTATCATCTTACTGACCCCAAACTTTAAACCATTAACAATCTGCTGATGGATACCTTTGCTCACTTCTTTAATAATCAGCTTGGCCCTAGATAGATCAGCTAGAATTATGCCAGTTTTGTGTGCTGTGTGCATCACACAGTTCAAGAATGTTGAGTACCAGACGTAATAGAGATGGTCACTTGAGTTTACATGAGTTTATTTTTATATCTGTTGAGTTCCAGTATGGTTTCTGGCTCTAACAGTTTAGAAATTGCTGTGGTTTTGGAAAGGTCTCTGGTGTGTTGAACACAGATGTAACCTGTCTGCCATGATAACAGATAGAATGTGTGGAATTGTAAAGCCTGTTTCCGGCATTTTAAAGCGTTATTGTTACGAGCAAACAAGCAGAGGACACACAAAACAAATGCTATTGTGTCTCTGGGTGCCTCTTTTGTGTACCGCATATTTCATCTGTGATTCAGATAGGCCATTTCAGTCTGTACTGTATTTTGTTTTCCCTCTCAGGGAAGGTACCATCAAACCCGGCGACAGGCTGCTCAGTATTGACGGAATTCGTCTGCATGGAGCGTCTCACGCAGAGGCCATGAGCATCCTCAAACAATGCGGCCAGGAAGCCACTCTTCTCATAGAGTACGATGTGTCAGTCATGGGTAAGGACACACCCACTTCAACTAATCCCGCCCCCAGATAATACACCTTTATTTTGATCTAAAAAGAATTCTAATTAAATACATGAGGAAAATACAGATGGGATTTATCATAAAGGAGATAGCAATATTATTTATTCCAAGTTGTGTTGTGAAACTCTAGATGGCGCATTCCGAACTCAACACATAATGACATCATTATTCACATGGCGCAGCTGATTGGTTCTTTTTGTATCAGTTGCCAGTGAGCTTACTGCTCAACATTTAAATACTCGGCTAGTGCTTGCAGAATCCCTCCACCTTCCCCAGCTCCACCTGGACAGATCTGCTACTGTGTAATTTGATGCGTCATATATATGGGAGCTATTTCATATATGTTATACATGCAGCAGCAGTATGTCTTACATGCTCACAACTGCAATTTTTATTTTCAGTTTTTATTGTAATATTTACCGATGAAAATTGAATGAAATTTAGCAAACTCTGATTTTAATTTACATTTATGTTACTGTTCTTTTTCCTTCAAGAACTTTTAATAGTTTAATACTTGATCAAGAAGGTGCCCTTCGTGGTTTGTTGAAGACCAGCTGTTCTGTTGTGTTCTGGAACATGTGTTGAGGTCTAATGGTTCCAGCTGGAAGACCATTACATTAATTGTACACACATATCGAAGGAAAATGGCAATTACAGAATGTAGCATTTTAGCAATTTTGAACAAGATCACACAAGTATTTTATTTTATCCAGCATGTTTTTGTAGCATCTGTATATGTCAGAGAAAACACACTGTGGATAATGACAGAGTGTCAACGAGCTGAATGAGGTGCACAGAAACAAGAAAGAGGTTGACAGCTAGTGAGCTGAACTGAAATGAAAAGGAAATTCTCCTTATATTTGAGGTGGCCCATAGCTGTAACTCATCTTTTCAATGTATTTGTTGGGCTCTGACCCGGAAGTGACAGATTCTCATTCTGTTTTGCCCAGTGGAAAGGCACATCCTGCTTCACTGCACTGAAATGGCCTTCTATTTGAACAGCACTATCTGAACAGCATATAACGCAATCTACCCCACAGTGCCTGCTCGACTGTGTTTTTGGTCAGTGCCCTATCCTTCTCAGTTTAAGTCTTACTGTGTAACTTAAAGATCATTCTGTCCTGGATTTCTGTCTGAAATAATGCACTTTCTCCCCACCTAAAATAATTGATACCCTCTCTCCTCACCTCACACTCTTTCTTTCTGTTTTATCAACTCTCCTGCTCGGTGCAGTGTGTGTTCATTGGTGCAGAAGACTGAAAAGTGTGACTCATTATTGAGAATCAGCTCTTTTAAACAGTTTATTTCAATAAAATGATTCAGCATATGCCATCGTGTACTGATACATTATCAGGTAGTGATCTTAGTACGAGCTTGTTTGTTAAAGTGCTCATTTATGAATCAGATTTAAAAAAAAAATAAAAGATGATTCTCTGTTTAATAACTGATGAATAAAGTCACTGATTCGTAAACTGCTCAGAATAATTCAGACCAATTTATGAGTTTTTCAGTAAACCGGTTCTGATGATGATTTACTAAATAAATGATTTATTTATGATTTCACTCATTTAGTTACATCAGAATCATTTCAGTGAAAAAAAAAAAATTCTATTAATGAAACCACTTTGTTGGTATATGTGGCAAATACACATGATCAACCTAAATCCATTGCTGAATCTGCAAAGAAAAAAATCTTTCACCCTCATGTGATGTTCGCCATTGCATTGATTCCTTTTGAAATTACACAAATCACTCAACAGTGGTAAATGTGATTGCTCTCTTTCTGTCAAATACATAATCTATGATTGCTTTCAGTATACATCCAATAAAATATTCATATATGCACAATTATAGTCAGAAAGAGGCCAGCTTTATTTATGAGTCCATGACAGACGTCACTGACTTTGGCTCTTAGCGATCGGCTGCTGGCCAGCATTTTTCGTATCTCATTTGAATTATATTACGCATTATCTCAACTATTTGATACCACTTGCTCTGCTCCACAATCTTCCCTCGAGAAGGAACTAAAAATGGCTGCTCAGCTCTGCACCAGTGGACACATACAGTAACAAGGTTTGATTAAAACTAAACACTAGAGACCAAGAATGCATTGTGCATTCATCACAATTTACAGCCACCCTTCCTCCCATCAGCACACACTCCTTCAGCCCGTCATGGCAACACCAACGCTCCTCATGAGCTCCTCGATCAAGCACTCATCAGTGCGATGCGTTTAACGGTGGCACGTTAATCACCAAGCCTCTGTCACCCGGATGGCATGCATGTGATTGAACAATTTCCCTACCCCTGGTTTTATTAATGGATATTCAGTTCCTCATTGCTTAGCTGGTGTCAGATGTGTCTGCAAGGCTTGGAAGGAAGGTGAAGGAGGAAACCAGAGGCTGGAAAAAAGGGGTTTAATCAAAATCAACTGTAATGGCGGCTCAGTGAGATCACTTGGATCCCATTTAGCATGTTTACCTATCTCACAGTTCCACAAGAGATGTGCAGGTTGGTCATTTTGTCTACCGAGACAAGAATTTCCTGTTCAGTGATTCTGTTGGTGCCTTTCCACAATTTAAACCCTAAAATGGTATTAAATCAGAACAGGAAGTCTCAAAGACATTTACATTTAGATATTCTGTTAGCATATTGTGTTCCATTCAGTTTATTTCTTACATTTTCTTTACTTGGTCCTAAAAAGTTTAAATTTAGCCCGGCAGAATTATGTTATGTTCAGTTTATAATTTTCCAGTCAAAATTCCACCATACTGTTAGTTAATTTTGGCAAATGTGCATATAGTTAATGGACTCTTAATCATTGTTGAGTGCTTGAAAACAATCACAGTTCTTTGTTTCTTGGGTACTTGTTCGTATCTTGAGTTTTCACACTGATGGTTAACATTGTAAACACATCTCCACATGCTTGAGACTTTTTGAGTCCCACTTTACAGACCAAAACAGCATCTTTTAAACTAGCGCAGGAGTTTCCCCAGTGCGTTGGTTTTTTGCGGTGGCAGCAAGTATGTTTACCGCGAACGCGGGTAGGAAGTTGACACCCCTGACAGCTGACAGCTGTACACCCACTCTTACTAAAGACCGGCTGCTCCTTCTGTCCGCTCCACACACAACAGCAGGAGCTATTTCTCTTTGTAATGAGCGTCGGGTGAAATCAGCGCATGTTGGGAATGGGCTGGAAGAGCGGACGTGTGACACGTGTTTACATGTGGTGTTTCCTCCGTGCTCTGAAGACGTATGGTGTAATCGGGTCTTTTAGTGTGGTCCATTACTAACCTGAGATGTTAAATTACCTCCATTACACTTTAACAGGTCTAACCGCAGCCGCTAACCCTGATTCACAGTAATGAGGTGTGTGTACACGTGTGTGTGTGTGTGGGTGCATAACAGTCATCCGTAATGTTTTTTTTCTTCCAGGTGTTCGGGCACTTAAGCCACACTTACAAATGTATGTAATTTCATACATTGCATTAGAAGCAAAATATCATATTAAGTTGTTAGTATAGTGGTGTAAATGTGATTCTAAGTGGATGTATGAAGGCAATCAGTTCAAGTTTACACAGGTGCCATAGCAGACAAACCACATGTGTATTCACTCACCTAAATTTGCCATTAAAATAAAAGCTATTCAAGAATAGTCATATGAGAGTAAAATTGTGAAATAGAAATATATTCAGGGAAAAAATCACAATACTTATAATGCTGTGTAATATTATTTAAAGAACAATAATGCTCCATGTTATTCTGAGACACAATGCTAATTTAGTCTCATAATATAATATAATATAATATAATATAATATAATATAATATAATATAATATAATATAATATAATATAATATAATACTGTGTAATAGTATTGTGAGAAATAATGCTATCTAAAAAACAATACTTTAATCTAACAATACAACAATTTTATTCTAGGAAATGTTGACTTTTTAAAATGTTACTATTTTAATTTTGTTACATTACAATTTTATTCTTGTTTTATAATACTCTTTTAAACAACAAAACATGTATTGATTCTGTGTCTTTAAAATACAGGTTTTCTTACCTAATCCAGTGATTTAAGTTTAATTATGCATTCTATAGCTAAAATGTATACAGTCTTTAAAAAATAAAGGGTATGTATTGACATTAATGGTTCCACAAAGAATCTTTACCATCCATGGAAACTTTTCATTCCACAAAAGGTTCTTCACAGTGGAAAAAGTTTCTTGAGATTATTAAAATGTTCTTCACACTAAGAAAAAATGGTTATTTTAAGAACTGTTCACTGAAAGGTTATTTGGGGCACCAAAACTGGTTTCTTTTACGGAATTTCTGTGAAAACCCATTTTGGAACCTTTATTTTTAAGATTGTATGTGTTAAAATAGTCTTCATCTTTGTGCCAACTAAGCATTCAAAGCTTGGGGTTGGTTTATATAAATATATCATGAACAGTTTCAGTTTCACTGTGCAACCAATTTCTGGAGTGTACACCTAACCCAAGCTTTCTGATTTGCATGAATATACCAAAAAGGCAAGCTCTGCCACAGATTATGAGCCACTTTGTACCCCTATAATCTCCATTTTCTGAATGTAATCATTATTTTTTTCCCCCTACTTTATAGATTCTGTAGCCACAGCTTCAGGCCCGCTGCTGGTGGAGGTGGCCAAGTCCATGGGTTCCAGTTTAGGTCTGGCTCTCTCTACCTCCATGTACTGCAATAAGCAGGTCATCATCATCGACAAGGTCAAACCAGCCAGCATCGCTGATAGGTAATTACAGCTGCAATCATTTCCCACATGCATAGGAAGGCAACCATTTCGGTTCCTAATGAAAGAAGCATCATTGCTCATCATGTTTCCATTGTTCTGTGAGCCAGATCAATGCAATCGAGAGGAGAGAAATGTGCACTGCAGGAACCTGATGTCTGCTTTTGAAATTTTCAAAGTTTGAAATGCATAAAGCTTAGCAACTAATTATAGAAATTCAATAACTCATCTAGCCTTGACACCAGTAGAAAGGCCCGGAACAGTAATAAGGGTGGAGGAGTGCTGAGCAAGTGCAAACCTTTCCATCAGAACAGATTAGTACTTTGAAGATGATTCACAAATTTGCTCTTGGGAGAAACATTGGGTGGGAATTATAAATACACCTTAAACCCCTTTTCTATCAACAGGGTGCCAGTTTAGAAGCTCAATTTGGAACCATTATGTGTGTTTCTGCTGAAAAACAAAAAAGCACTGATTTTTTATATATATATATATATATATATATATATATATATATATATATATATATATATATATATATACTGTATACCTAATTTAAAGTTAATTACTTTGATTTGTGTGTGTGTGTGTGTGTGTATATGATATTAGGTAATAATAATTGTAGTAGATAATTGAGAAGAACTGCAACTCAGTGGATGTTTAGAGCTGAAAGAATAGGAAGTGATCTCATTGCTTTTGCAGGTGTGGTGCACTGCACGCAGGTGATCACATCCTCTCAGTGGATGGCACAAGTATGGAGTATTGCACACTGGCCGAGGCCACCCAGCTGCTAGCTAGCGCTTCTGAACACGTCAAAATGGAAATTCTGCCCCACCATCAGACAAGACTGGCCCTCAAGGGCCCTGAACATGGTAAGAAATCCATGCATACTCACTCTGTACTAAATTTACATAAAAAATGCAACGACTGCATTGATTTTAATGGGGATAGTGTATTTTAAGCATATAGGAGAGGTAATTCACTGTATCCCTGCTTGATTTCAAACTGATTTGGCTCTTTTAACCCCCTTAAAACACTCCATTAGGGCTTTCTCTAGAGCGTAAGACCACTAAAGTGATGCAGATTGGAAAACGAAGTGGATAAGTGCATATTTATTTAGAGAAGTACAGTTTTACTTACTCAGCATTTTATTTTTGGTCACATTTATTAATGAGAGCTGTTTTATGAAATGTTGTATGTCGTGAAACTTAGATCCCCGTACCTCTTTAAACCTCAATGCTCTGATGAGAGAGCAGAGACATCTCCTTAACGAGTTAATCAATTTATTGAATGTGATGGCATATGCATAATTGATGCCTACCATAACTCCTGCATGTCTTTGATATCAACCCTGTAGTTCCTAGATACAGTAGGTTGTCTGAATGCAGCGTTTGACATCTTAGTCCAAGGCCAGCTGTGACGGTTATCGTAATGTATTTAAGCATCTTTCCTGCAGAGATATCTGTAATGCAGACAGGGTTGTGAGAGGATAGTGCATCTTGCCTTGTGTCTCAGGCTGTCAGGGGTTATGTGGTGTTCAAGCGCTCGTTCTTATCACCTGACAGGTTTTTATTAGGCTGTGCACCACCAAATGCTATGATAACAAGAACTGAAGTCAAAAGTTTCGAGCAAAGATGCTTCTCATTGAGAATACTTTCTTACAACATTCAGTGTGTGGCCTGTCATGTCTTATCAGGACCAGGAAGCTAACACTTAAACTCAGGGACAGAGACTAGATTTATAGCATAAAGACATGGAAGGCCACACTAGAGCATATTTAAACACCAGACTTTACATACATATTTGAAATCAATGTATTGTGTCAATTTTACTTATATGGCAAGTGTGCATGTAATAAACAGGATAATGTTCATCCAGCCAATTGTTCTCACAGATTAAACCTGGCAAGGGTGATCAGGACCCCAAAACAAATGCATCCTGCATCACCCTGAAGAGTTGTATTCTGTGATTAAAAACCAGCGGGATGAACATGATCATTCTTATTACATGCCTACTTGCCACATAAGTAGACTTTTAGACCCAAAATATTGATTTGAGTTGAAATATTTAAACACAAAGCTCCTGCGAAGCAAAAATATTGTGTGTATTGCATAATGCAGTCGTACTGGATCTGTAATTACACTTTTCACTTTTCAGCACATAAATAAAGATGAGGACATGCATTGTTTTTCTTAACTGTTATCTCACAAAACAATTGTTCTAGCACTTTTCTTCAATTAGCCACAAGATAAACACTTTTAAAAATAATACTTAATACATTTAATTCTGTGATGGTGTATTTTGAGCAGTAGGATTATATCAAATATATTATATAAAATGTTTAAGCATAGTTGAAATTACAAAATGAACATTCAGCGAGGAGTACTTTTTACTTTCAATATTTAAGTGCATAAAAAAAATCAAATATTCCAACTACTTAATACTTCTATTAGAGTAATATATTATTATGGTGTGCGCACATAAAAAGCAAAGCGAATATTAATACTGTGTTACTCGCTCTAGATTACTCGGGATGTTTTTTGTGTCACTCGCACAAATAAAAAATAATAATGCTCTCCTACATTTTTTAGTTCACACCAACTTCGTATGTACTTTACTCACGCAAATAATTACATTCGCTTTTAGTGTGCACACAAAAGTATCTGTACTTTAACTCAAGTACTTGATTTATGTGCTTCGTCCATCTCTGGTACCCACATAGAAATACCAAAGCATCCACCCAAAACCATAACAACTGTATAGTGACATGCTAAAACCACTTCACAAACCACATATTACACTAGTTAGCTGATTACTCTGCGTTTGCTGCTGGTCTGCTTGGCAAAAAAAAGAGGTCAAAACACATCATATATGTAAGGCCCAGATGTTCTGCTGATGCCCTTCACTGAGTAAAAATAAATAAATAAGTAAATCCTATTGACGGATTTTATTATTTTGCTGAATGCCCACAAGGTCAGTGGCTGTACGACCTTTATGCTATGGACTTAACAAGAACATGGAATAAAGCCTGAGCACATAAATAAAAAAGAACCCGCACAGCATACTAATGCGTCCTGTAGCTCACTGTTAGGGGTTTTCAGAGGCCCCGCATTGGAAAACAATGAAGTGGCCTTCGGGTCAGCTGGTGGGAGGCATCTTGATTGGCTCTTAAGGGAAGGAAATTGAGTTTAGAGCACCATCCAAACGCATTGAGAGGACAGAGCTCACTCCTGATTCCTGTGTAGACCCTCACACGTCTACTGGCATGTCAGGCTTCTGGCATTACTATGCAGAGGCATGTCCACAACGCAGTTCACACACATGCAGACGTGTAGTCTATTTCCTCAGCTCAAGCAGATTTAGTGCAGTGAAGCGTTCAACACTAAGACACATCTAAATGTCAGCCGCTATGAAACTACAGACAGCTGGCTAGTGCCGGAAACGTCGTAGCACTAGACAGCTGGCTGACACCAAAACACACGTATGCAGCACATAGACGCATTCTACCTTGTCACCGCATACTCATGCATTCACAGCATCGGTTTGGTGGGTTTCCGTGGGCGGCAGTGTGTGTGTGTCACAGAAAACATCTGAATCTACTGATGAGAAAACAAATATTATCCCTTCAGGCCAATCCTTGCTTGTTTCTGTTGCAAACACTGAACACAATCTGTTCGCTGGACTACCATGTGCATGTAGTTTGTTGTAGCATATTTTGCAAGTGCACACTACAGAGTGTGTATTATAGACTATACATGTATGATGTGGTTGATAATATGACTAAATTCTACAAATACTACTACCCTAATTATGTTTTTATGATTTTAAAAAGTCTCTTATGCTCACCCAGACTGATTTTATTTGAGTAATATTTTGAAATATTATTGCAATTTAAAATAGCAGTTGTAATATATTTAAAGATAATTAATTCCTGTGATGACTGGGTGTGTGTGTGTGGGGGGGGGGGGGGTGTAATTGTTAGTTTATTGATTATTTAATCAATATTTATGATAAATATTTTAATAGCTGACAGCCCTATATAATCATATATGTAAAATTAAGTATTATAAATGTAAAATTATAAATATATTATAAATATTAAAAAGTGCATTAGAACTTAAGGTGAAATTGATTTGAGAAGATTTTCAATTTCCATTTCTTGATGCCCTTGGTATAGAGATTCTACATTAATGCCTGTAAACACAGCCATCATATTTTCATTTGCCCCTCTTCTCTTTATGATTCATGAATAATCTCTCTCTTTATTTCCCACACACACATAATTGTAGAGGTAATGGCTCTCATCTGTTCAGGCCTGATTACCTACGGTCTCAATGGATTCTTCACTGTCTTTCAACCCTGTGCTGCTGTTTGATGCTATCGTGATGATGGATCCCTGGTCTCCTGACTCACACAAAAACACACTCCTCCTTCACCTCTCACCGACTCTCTTTCCTGTCTAATCGCCTCTGCCCTCTAGTTTTCCTCTCTTCTCTCTCAGATTGCTTTTGTAATCTCTCTCTCCAGCCTGTGTGCTTGTGTGTTTGAAAGCACAGTAAACATACTGCTCAAATTAACTGTGTAACAGAAAGGAGCCGAAATAGAAAATGATCAGTGTCCGAGGCTTTGAGGTGGGGACTAGCTGTTGGTTAAGACATGTTTTTTGATTCTTTGTGCATGCTACTGCAGATATTGTCAGTCTGCTTGTCCAATATGAAAGTCCGAAAGTCTTGCAGGTGCATTTTTGGTGAGGTTTACATTTATTTGGACATACACATTCCTAAAACATTCCTAATAAAATTCCATTTTATTTTATTTTATGTATTTGTGGACCCATTAATTTTTTTTAAAGTAAAAACATTTTTCATTTGTGATATACAGAAAAAGTCATACAGGTTTACACGGAGCCCCGCATAGTAGGCTAAATCGTGTGCATGATTTACTAATTCGTTCCCTCGATTTGCTAAATCATGCACACAATTTATAAATCAAGAGAACGAATTAGTAAATTGTGTGCACACTTTAGCAAATCGAGGGAATTAAATGGTAATCGTGTACACATTTTAGTACATCCAAGAAACGAATGAGTAAACTGTGTGCATGATTTATTTATTTCTTTCTTTCTTGCATATCATGTGCAGGGCTTCGTAAGTTTAGACCAACAAACATTTTTAATTTAACTGAACTATCCCAGATTTTTCCCTATTATTATTATTATTATTATTATTAATAATAATAATATTAATAACTTCTGCTTGTCTTTTGTCCATATCTGTGCTTATGGTAAAAAATATATTATTTATGACATTGCTTGTTTCAACCTAGAATATGTCTTAAAGGTATAATTTGGCCAATTAATTTTTTTTTTTTTTTTTTTACCCATTTCCTTCAATTCATACAGGTTTGGAACAACATAATCTTTCACATTTTAGCTAACTATCCCTGCAACAAATATTTGGTATGTCTTGTTTTACTTGTGCTTGTTTTTGTCCAATTTTATACTTACTTTATGAAGAAAGCCAAATCACGAAGCAGACAAAATAACCTTTCGTTAAAATAACGGTGTTGAACTGCAGTAGGGCCATTTTTAACCATAGTAGTTTTGCTCCGTGGTCAATTGCAGTTTAAAAAGCCTTAAAAATGTCTCTCCTTGTATGTTTTATCTGTTGTACACTGGCATTTGTTTGGTGTTGTATGTTTCTTCCTGCTCACGTCCTCCCTCTCTCTCTCTCTCTCTCTCCTCTCCGTGTGGTCAGTCAAGGTGCAGAGGAGTAACCGGACATTGCCCTGGGAATCTGGAACCAACAACAACAGCAACTTCCTTCCCTATCAACACTATAACACCTACCACCCCGACCAGTCCCGAAGCCAGACCAAGCAAAAAACCTCTCCAAACAACCCCCGTAATGTTCCTTCCCTTCTCCTTCATCCTCATCCTCTTGTTTCACTCCTGGTTCCTCATTTAATATCACTGATAAACCGATTTATTCCATTCTTTTATGGGTGTTGGCTTTATCATTGTTTAATAAAAACTCATAGTCTCGTATATATTACTGAGATTTGGATATTTAATGCCACATGAGCAAAGAAAAAACTGTTGCCAAGTTGGGCAGTATGCAGCTTTTGCAAATGAGCAGCGACAGCCAGATTCAGTAACTATTGCTGAAGATGAAAGATGTAAAGTTATCTTATACTTATAGCTTACTAAGTAATAAAATAAGATAAAGAATCTTCAGCATTTTTTCAGTTTTTCAGCAACTTCAACCAAAGTAACAAAAAAACGAATGTAATCAGTTTAAGTCATACATTTTTGGGGAATCGAACCCACAACCTTGGCGTCCACAGGAATGTGATATGCAATACAGGACTGCATTCGTTCAAATTTGTCCTTCGTGTTTTATTTGATAAGTCTGTTTTTGTCTTTTTTAAGTGTGTTTTATTTGATCTCTTTGGAAACAGAGCAGAACTAATTTGTTCCCTGGCTGTTTCCTTGTCTCTTAACTATGCTGAGGCTAAAGTCTGTTTTTCTCTCTCTGCTGCTCTCTTCCTTCGTGTTACATCTGGCCTTTATTCTCCATCTGTGGGTGGAGCTGAGCTCTATTCTACCAGAGGCGAGAGCACATACCGGAAAAGCTCAGAGTCGCTGTATGAAGCCAGACAAGTGCTGAGCCATTCAGGGAGACTTGTGTGGTTTTTGTTGTTCAGAAGATACACAGTGAATCCAGAAGACAATTTTGTGATGCCATACTTTGGGGGATATGGAACATAATCCTTGTTAAGGAAGCGATTTTGCACTATTGACATTCTTGCAACGTGACCGGACCGTTTTATCCTTGTGCGGTCATGGGTGGACTTCAAAGTCTCAAGTACATTCTGGGACATGTAGTCAATGCTAATTGATATCCCGAGGCCTTAGTTTCCCTCTCTAATTGGCTGATAAGATGGGAAGATTGTCACTTGCCACAAAAGCACTTCTCATTTATGTCTTAGGTCATGCTTTTCCTCTTTCAGAAGCCTTACAGAGTCTGATTTGATTATACAGAATTACTATAAATTCCAGCCATCAGGGCTTTATCGATCTCTTTTGTTGGCGCTCTGAGCATTTCAAGGGCACTGTGAAGCTGTTAGAGATGACCTGTGCTTGTTCGTTTACACTGACAATGGTTTTAGCATTAAAGCAACTGGAAGTTGTTCATTTTCAGTGAGAGCTGGCGATTAGAGGAAACATAGCAGACTGTTTGTGAAAAGGGACACAGTTTACCTTTATGTAAGTGAGCAGTGACACCTTTTCATGCCAAGGACCCCAAAGTAGGTTGATCATTTTGTGAAGAATTTTATAAAATATAATAGCCATATAATTTTATTTATAAAGACCCATTTATACTGTGTGATAAAATGTCATATTATAATCTCATGCTATAAAGACAACATGCTGTTTTCTACACAATTTTAGAGTAAAAGTACTGTACTTTAAGTGTATATACGTAAATAATTAAAAAATATATATTTTTCTGTTTTAAAATATTTGTTAGATTTTAGATTTTAGATTTTTTTTACATTATTTTGCATTATTTTACATTTAAATATTTTTTGCAATTATTATATTATGTTTTGTATATTATTATAAATTATTATTATGTTTTATTTGTTTATATGAATGTATATTTTCAATGGATATTAAAAAATATTGTAAACATTTGTTAAAAAAAACAACAATTATTAAACATATAATAAATCTAATAAAATGATATATGTATATGTATGTATGGGTGTTTACCCAAGAATGAGAATTTGTCCATTTTCTACTCACACTCAAAGCATCCTATGTGTATGTGACTTTCTTCTTTCAGAATAATCCAATCGGATTCATATTAAATATTGTCCTTGCTCTTACAAAGCCTTTCAATGGGAGTAAGCAAATATTTATTGTCGTGCACCTGTAATAAAACATCCCTCACACGGCTCCGGGGGTTGAATAAAGCCCCCTGTAGCGAATCCATGCGTTTTTAAATAAATACCCAGATTTCAAACGTAATAAACACTTTTTTTCTCAGTTCTGCTTACTGTGGGACGTGGAAGACATCCAGACGGAAGACAAAAGATGTATGCGTTGTGTGTGCGTGCCCTGGGAAGTAAAGGAGCAAAGGAAACAAAGTTTCCTTACTTTAGCAAAGGAAAACCAGTCTCCTCCTGGGTTATTTCAAAATCCTCTGACGTTTTTCCTTACAAATCCTTGTTTTGTGCTTCTACTTCATGACCAGCGTTTTGTTTTGTTCTCTCTCCACACTCATCACTAACCACGCATCACTGGCGTACTACGACATCCGCTTGCACATCTTCCGGTTCCCCACAGTCAGCAGAAGTTAGAAAAAAAGTTTTGTGGCGTTTGAAATCTGGATATTTATCTTAGAAAAATGAGTGGATCACTACAGGGGGGCTTTAATCACCCCCCGGAGCCGTGTGAGGGACATCTTGTTACAGATGCGTGCACTTTATTTCACGTCTTCTGAACTGTTGACAACAAACACCTGCTTACCCCCATTGAAAGGCTTGGAAGAGCAAGAACAATTTTTCATATAAGTCTGATTGGATTATTCTGAAAGAAGAAAGTCAATTACACCTACAATATATGCTTCGATGGTGAGTAGAAGATGGACGAATTTTCATTCTCAGGTGAACTAACCCTTTAAATCATGAATAATCGCAACTTAATCACACCTCTTTATCTGTTTTAAATATATTTAGAATTAACACTTCAAGTTTTTAATACTATAATCAACAATATGGACAAATATGGACGCTTTATGCAAATGTATGTTTATTATTAGTGAAACCATAGTCAACATAGAGCTTCTTTCAAAAGTCATAGATTTTTTTTTAAATAACTTTTTAAATGTCTATTAGACACATGGAAAAAAGAACGTAGACATACCAGGTTCCCATTACTACCCTGAGCAATTTATTTACACATACCTGTTGTTTACATTATTTGCAGGACAGGGCAGCTCACTTCTTCTGAACATGCAAAATGTACATTTATTATTTATTATTAAATTAGTTTGTCTCTCTGTGCCCAGATACTGTATTTTGATGCAGCTAAATTCTCAAGAAAACTATTTTCATTTATATATTTTACCTCTTTCTGTTGTCAGACAACGGAATGAATATGAAATAGTGACTGAAACGCGATCCATTAAGACTACATAGCTCTTCCTTCCAAAATGTTTATCTGCACAAAAATCCTGCTTTATAACCGTCGTCTGATGGAATCAAATAATAATCACACACAAGATAAAGACAATAGCTTTGCTGTGATTTCAGTTATACTTGCATGTAGAATTAGAGAAGCAACATAATTGCTTAAACCTAAATCAAACATAAAATGCATGCTGACGTTAATCGCGCATTAATAAAATGAGTGCAGTTAAAATTAATTTGTGTTAACTCACAATTTTGACAGCCCTAATATACATATATAAAGCAACCAATGGTACAGCAACCTTTAAACCTCGAGCGTCTGAACTGCTATCACACATATGATTGAATTTTTTAAGTTAGCAACACTGCTAAAATCTCTTGCAGCACCTTTTCTCACCTTCACAGTCATGTCTCAGATTCTCCATTCAGGAGGGTTGTAAAGAAGCCGCGGGTACTTCAGTGCTGGTGGCTTCACATAATTTCCTGTCATTCCATCAATTCTTTTTAGTCACAGTCTCCTTTTTTATTGCTGGATTATAAACCCCCCTTGGTTATGGGAGTTCAAAGGCTTTTTCTATCTCTGGAAGATGTGTCCTTGATTTGCGTGAAAGAGCAAAACCCCATGAGAGTTGTTGTATTACGCTGTTTTCTTTTTCCCTCGAGACAAATTAGGCTGCATTTGCTGGACATTTACTCCTTGATGTTTGGATTAAGAAGAGCTTATCCTATACAATACACAAGTGGACCAGAAGGTCTCATTATGCTCTTAAAGCTGTACATGGTTTAATGGCGTTTTTTTTTTTTTTTTTTTAAAGAGAGAGGAAAGCAGAATGTCCTTTCATGTGCCAAGACCACACAGACTGTAAAAATAAGACTCCAATCCTGCCATGTTTTTAGTTTTTTTTTTTTTTTTTTTCGGAGTAGTAACAATCTGTCAGTGGGGAATTATTATTATTATTTCTTTTTTTTCAAGTGCTAAAAATGGCTTTGAAGCTCTTTATCTGGTCAGTATGAACTGTGATTTGGTTCTTCGTCGCTGTTCTGTGATAAGAAGTGGCTTTTAGGCATCAGGGAGTATTTTTAGAGATGTGCTTTGATGAAGACTTACCTCCGTTCACACAGTGTCAAAGACGAGGGCACAGTCTGTAGCACTTTAATGAGTTGTTTTGTGCATCTCCTCGACTGATGACACACTGTGGCTTTCGTTTCCTGCTCCTGTTGTTAGAAAACGTTAAAATACAGTGAGGTTCGAAAGTTCAGTCGAAAATATGGGATTTAAACATGGTTAAAACATAAAATGAATAGGTTCTAGGTCACTAATCTAGGTACATTTTTAAGATTGATCATATGAATTTGTACAGGTGGTCAGATGTTGTTCATATCTCATATCATGCTACAGATCAAGATCATGCAGCTCCAGTAAAGCAAAAGAAAGACATACCAAATACTATGACATCATGAAGTTTATGTTGGATTTCCACTCAAATTGTTGTTTTAAATGAGGAAAAAATATAAAATATAAACATTCAACCAAGCAAAATTGAACTTTATATGATATGAGGCTTTGAAATGAGTCACTGAGATTTGATAATGAGCGTTTTGCTAAACATTTCTCTCTCTTTTTCTTACACAGCTCTGGGTTCATCCTTCTCTCCCACTTCCATGAGTGCCTACAGTCTGAGCTCACTCAACATGAACACGCTGCCACGCACCATGTATCCCACAAGTCCCCGCGGCACCATGATGAGACGCAAACTAAAGAAGAAAGACTACAAGAGCTCAAGTACGTTTGATGCAGCCATGCTGATATCTAATAGGGATCAATCTTTTTCTTCTTATTATTATTGATCAAGTATGAAACATTCCACACAATTCAAAAAGAGGCCTCATTCTTAAAGTTAAAGTAACTTTCTAGCTTATTTTTAATTAAAACGAGATGACGAGATGAATGTAAGGTCAATAAATGATAACTTTGAATAGCTACTTCAATTCGATTTGAATTCCTCACAAAGTCCATTGTATGGACCACTTCTATGATGCTTTTTTG
The DNA here is from genome assembly GCF_003368295.1 of Carassius auratus. Classification (NCBI taxonomy): domain Eukaryota; kingdom Metazoa; phylum Chordata; class Actinopteri; order Cypriniformes; family Cyprinidae; genus Carassius; species Carassius auratus. The sequence goes on from NC_039246.1 coordinate 15,698,312, forward strand.
GTGCTTCTGCATCCTTTTTTAAAACTTGAAAGCTTTCACATGCAGTTAGATGCATTCTTTTCGAATAGCTTTATGGAATGCAACTGGATGCAAAAGGGTCTTGAAACACATTTGAAAGTACTATTTTTACCTTGTCGTGCCATCTTACTAATACCACAAAGCGAGCCAAAGACCTTCTTTTTGGCTCTGTATTGTAAACTGAATAAGTAGATGTTCTTCGTAGGTTTTTATCCTCTCTACTACAGATTTACCATCAGTCTTCTCCTAGTTCCACTTTGATTCATTTTTTAAAACCTTTCGTTTTTATCCGAATGGCTGAAGTAAACAGAAAAGGGCTTGGTTATTGATTTCCTTTAAAACTTCTGTAATGTATCAGCACCTCCATGCAAGTTCTAGCCAGAGACTGGTGCTGACTTTAATATTAGCTTTTGAATTATTATATCTGCCTTTGCCATTCTTTGTGCAAAACAGAAGTCAGGAGGTTGAAAGTACCGCCCATGATAATACAGAAACAAACCTTCATAAATTCCACATTATGCTAAGCACATGCAATTGTTCGAATAAAAGCTTGGTCAAGCCGCTGAAATCAACAAAAGCAATAAAACTCCAACATAAATGCATTGAGGTGGCTTGGTATTAAAGAAAGGACATACGTCTATTATTCTTCCTGTCTCTGGTATGATAGTCTGTCTTTATCTGTACATTCAGACCTCTTGCACATGGTTCCTATCCTTCCTCCATGGCTGGGCTCTGAATCTGAATAAGATCATCGAGTGTGATAGCACTTACCTGAAGTGAACACATTCAGCATTCTCTTCCCATATCTGAAGACGCCAAGCGAAAGAGGGAAATTACACCTCTGGCTACCCAGTAATTAGATCCTGAAAGATATTTCATATCCCTCAACCGAGCAGCGTCGCCGTCACCGCCTCTGCCGGAGATAATTACCCAACCACGCTTTCATACTGTGTAGGGCTGTTATCTGTGGGCTTCGTCAACAGGACCAATAAACAAACGTTGGCACTGGAAAAATGGTTAATCAGCTGCCCACACTACTGACCGTGTTCACGCTAACTTTTAGTAGCAGACTTGTTTTTAAATTTGTTTTTCGTTGCTGCTTGGTTATTTGCTGTAAATGTTAGACAAAGTGGAGTTTGGACACATGCTGTAGAAAACCTAATCTAAAAATAAAATTATGATATTAATGATTAATATGATAGGGGTGTCGAGATTCCTTGAATCAATTCGAGTACTCAATCTCAATTGCATTTTGCCTGTTTCGAGTAACCGGCAAAATACCAGAAGTGGCACATTCCATGGATGAGAATCCATGAAATGCATTATTAGACCATTGTCCAAGGCTGCACGATATGTGACATCCATGGCTCAACTTCAATTTTGCAAAGCTACGAGAATACTTTTTGTGTGCAAAGAAATCCAAAATAACATAATTTATTCAACAGTTCTTCTCCCCAAATTATCTTCTTCCAACATTTTGGAGAGTACCATGATGCATGTGTGTGCATTCCCAAGAACGTAATCAACGTAATCAGCGTAATCAGCGTTGTTTACATTCAGCATGCTTGCATTTTCTCCTGAAAGTATAGAAATAATAATAAAATAACAGTGGCACCATTAGAATTACAATAATGATTGTTTGCAAACAGATCTCCAAAGCACTTTTAATGCCTCATCTTGCTTGTCCTAAAATTATGTTAGTGGTTGAGCCAGAGGTTGACATTTTATATTGTTCGAACAAACATAGTGAGGATTTCCTAGCACCACAGATGTGAAATCCCCTAACAAATGGCTTGCTTAGTTATCTCATTTAACCGGGATTTGAGACGTTCTTTTAAAATGGCAAAACACTTCAGCTAATTTAACTGTCCATTTTTTATCTGGCTTTGAAGTGTTTAATTTACTATGACTAGGCTGCACTTGTTCTGAATGTCACGGTTAATAGCTTCTCCTACCGCGTTGCTCGCCGCTTGTGTTTGGCTAATACACCTGCTGCACAGAAACAGAGCATCTCATCTATTACACAAATTTATTTTCAGTTTAACTGCCATGAGCATGTGCATGGCCCCTTAGTGACGCTGTTTTGTTTTTTTTTCAGAAAAATTTCATGATGGGTCTGTGATAGCTGTATTGAGTCTTTCCTCAGCTATGATTTTACTCTTAACTTATGAAACACGCTTAGTCAGAGCAGCACGGTGATGATCATATCATAACATAATAGACAATATTTGCCATTAAAAAGGCAAATATATATAGGCTCAGGTGCCTCCCATTTCTCTTGATCATTGCCGAGATGTTTCTACACCTTGAGTGGAGTCCATCTGTGGTAAATTAAATACATGATTTTGAAAGGTTCTCTATTAAAGGCCTCACAGCTGATAATGCATATCAGAACGAAAACCAAGCCATGAGGTCAAAGGAACTGCCTGTAGAGCTCAGAGACAGGATTGTATCGAGGCAAAAATCTGAGGTAGGCTGAAAAAATATTCTGCCGCACTGAAGAGCCCAGTGGTTTCTATAATTCTCAAATGAAAGATGTTTGGCACAACCAGGACTCTTCCAAAGCTGGTTGCCCAGCCAAACTGAGCAATTGATGGAAATGGGCCTTGTCTAGACTGGTGACCAAGAAGACTGAGGATGGTCAGTCTAGTTGAGCTCCATGATCATATATGCAGATTGGAGAAACCTACAGAAGGACAAACATCACTGTAACACTCCCCTGATCTGGGCTTTATGACAGAGTGGCCAAACTCAATCCTCTCCATAGTGAAGACACATAAACACACACTTGGAGTTTGCAAAACAAAACCTAAAGGACCCTCAAACTGATTAACCTCAATTCTGAGCAGGAAACCAGCTCTGCTCATCACCTGCAGAGTACCATCCCAAAAGTAAAGTGTGCTGGTAGCAGCCTCATGCTGTGGGGCTGTTTTTCAGCGGCAGGAACTGAGGGACTCATCAGAGTAGAAGAAAAGCTCAATGTACCAAAATACTGAGAAACATAGTACCTAGTCCAGAGCATTCAGAACCTCAGATTGGGCAGACGGTTCACCTTCCTAAAGGACAATGACCCTAAGCACATAACCAAGGCACGTAGGAGTGGCTTAGGAACAACTCTGTAAATGTTCCAGAGTGGCCTAGCCAGAGCCATGACTTGAACCCTATTGAATATCTCTAGAGAGAACTGAAAATGGCTGTCAACCAATGGTCCCCATCCAACCTGATTATATTTATATTTAATATATCACATATTTACCTGTGTACTAAAACGCCAATTATTCCAGATATTTGAAAAAAAAAGCCTGACTGAACTTAGTGCCGAGTTCATCAGTGTTAAAATGATACTGTTTGCAGATTCTGATAACCTACACACAGACCTGTACATACCATCATTATAAGCTACATGAAGTGCATGCTGCTTTTTCTGTAATGCCGCCACAAATGACCAGTATATATATGTGTGTGTGTGTGAATATATAAGCAGTATGTAAGCAGTATGTAAACATTTAAACATATATATAAACATATATATATATATATATATATATATATATATATATATATATATATATATATATAAAAGCAGTATGTAAACAAAAACGTATTTGGACATGCTTGACTTGTTTTTTAAGATCGTGTTTTCATGACTTTTTACAAAAATGCTTGAAATCGTATCAAATTTAAATCAATAATTGTCCAAAAATGCTAATGAATGTAAGCAGCTTATCAGCAATCACCTTGTTTCAACCTGCTGCTGTGGAGCTCAGAGGGCAGAATTATTGTTCATTGCCTCACTGGCCCAAATTGAAAGCTTTAATTAAAGCTTGATTAACTTCATTGATGCTCCAAATGAGCCCTATTTGCATAGCACCTTGATTTCACTGTCCAGAGATCTCTTCACAGAGCCGTGGCAGTCGAATCAGGGAGTCCCATTGCCCAGGATCTGTTCTGACAGCCTTTAGCGCAAAGGCAAATGAGTGAGGATGGGTTCACTGCATGCAGTGCTGCTGATTCAGCATTCCCAGCCTTTGCTTGAGTGACGTCTTCTAGCATACAAAATGGCATTGGTTTGTTAAAAGTCCCTCCTGAGGCCTTTACTGTCACTGGCTCACAGGGACAGAATAAAGCTCACAGACACTGTTCGACACATCTGAGAGAGAGAGAGAGAGAGAGAGAGAGACGGAGGGAGGGAGATGCATGCTGCAAAGTCACCCATCAGACAGCAATGACACGTCTGGATGAGATGCCAAGCCATCTCCTCACACTGAGCGATAGCACAGAAGGTCACAAAACTTGCTGCCATTTTCCACTGTGCTTTTTACTAGTACAATTCAGTCTCCTGTTACTTTTTGTAAAGCATTAGATGGACAAATCCCATGTATTTTGTTTGTGAGACCTATTAGATATGATAAACTGTTATCTGAAATAAAATTAGCCTAGCATGAAAAGTAGCTAGTTCTAAAAATCTATTATTTTTCCTTTAAAAATGGGGATTTTGTTCACAATCTAATTGTTAAATGTTTTATTATTAATTTATTTATACACACTTTGTTGTTCATTTTGTCCATATTTTTTTGTACTTTTGTTTAATACTGTATTTTAATATAATATTAATGAAATAATATTTAAATGTTTATATACATTTATATTTATTATTAATATAAAATGTAAATAAATCTAATATTTAATAATTAATCACTTTAATAAAATAAATGTCCATTTTACCCACTTGGGATTTTACAGTGTGAAATGGATATATATCATATATTTTGTTCTCTTCTGGTTCTTCTTTTATTGCTAGAAATATACAAACACCGGGGGAAAAACTGAAAATATAATTATATAAATTTATAAGCACCTCTTATCACTCACTGTTTGTGAAAAAAAAAAAAGGAAAACAGAATTTTGTTCCCATTTGTGGAAAATGTTTACCGCAAGATCAAACACAGTCAATGAAGCGGTGAATGTGAGGGGAAACTATCTGTCTTGTCCACACGCCCCATAAACAGACATATTCAGTCTCCTCTTCTCCAGCTGGGGATACTCTAAAAAGCTTTCACTGATGCCTTTTCTAAATCTCGTTTACGTCTGTTGGAGGTGGTGTCATGCTAATTTTAAAGTTCCCCTCTGCGTTTCTGTGGTCCGGAACAAACCGCTCTGCATTTAATGTACTGTGACTGAACTAGCACCTTGTCTTCTCACCAGGAGAATATTAGCATAATTTAATTGTTGGCTAATGCCTACAGTCCTCGTTTATGATTTCCATGCAGTTGTCAGTTGAGGTGCTAATATGTTCTGCTAGTGTAAAATATGATTAAAGGATTAAATATTAAAGGACAGTGTTGAAGATATTGAGGTTCCTGGTATCTTCTGCAAAACACAGGTCAGGTTACAGCATACACAGTTTTGACAGACTCTTCCCAAGTTCCTTTTATGTAACTCATGCAACCCTTTGACCCCTGCATGAAAAGTATTCACACAGAGATGTCACATAAGCATGGTTTTAACCCTAGAATGCACAAAGGGATTCAAAATAACCTTTTTTTTTTCAATACAGTTATTTTAATTCTTTTATATTTTTGACCGGCATTTCTTACTTTTAATTCTGTGATGTTAAACCTGAATTTCCAGCATTTTCTTTTTTTTTTTGAAACTGTGATACTTTGCTAAAATGTCTTTTAATGTCACTTGTAATCAATTTTATGCTTCCTTGATGAATAAACACATTACTTTCTTTTAAAATGTATATCTTACTGACCCCAGACTTTTGAACAGCGGTATATGTCCATGTATATATAGATACAGTATATAAAGAGAGAGAGCATAGAACAGATCCTGCTGACCGAAAAGATGACGCACCTCGAGGGCTTTGAGATCAGAGGAGCATTTTCCAATTTTACTAGAACTGCCCAAATCTGTTCTCTGGCGAAGAAAAGATGTTTCAAAACTCTTCTGACTCATTCTAAGGATTTTGAGTTACTGCTGACTCACTGGTCTGTGGGAAGCAGGAATGAAGATTTCTCGCAGGAAGGAGGAGGAGGAGGAAGCGAATGAGCTATAGAGAGTCAGCTGGCTGGCGATTCTTTGAGATGTGTCGACGATGACCCCTCAGGTGCCTTCTTGTCTGTCCGAGCCTTTGAAGTCTACCACATACGGAAGACACCACTTAAACGAATCGCCTCGCGAAGCAAGTCTCCAAAGCACACAAAGACCTGTCGAGTCAATTCAGTCTCCGGCCCATGAGCCGTACGCAAAAAGACCAGTCAGTATCATTTTCCTTATCATTTGATCGATGTGCACCGCAGACCTGTCCCTGAAACAGTTTCTGCATCCAAGAGGCATCCTGTCCTCATCTGCGTCCCCTTAACCTCCCTTCTCACCCCCTCACACCCAATAAAAAAGGAAAGGTCACCACATTTGAAACAATAAAGGTGTCTGGTGTGGTAAATCTAGCCCGTGAGCAGGGTCATCAATCTCGGATAGACTCACTCTCCAGTCACAGTAGAGCGATCCAGCGAGTATAACAGGCTCTTTAAAAATACGGCAGGCCTGGTTTGGCGCCGGTCGATAACCCGGAGGCAGATTTCCGTACGTGTCTATGGGGAAAGAGACCTCTTGGCTGCCGTCTGTGCTGCCTGGTGCTTGGGATGATGGTTTAAGCTTGGTCAGTCAAGGGTTGGATGGGCGTTCGGTGTCAGAGCGCATTTTCACTGGCCTTTTTGAAAGCACACAGTGCGAACAAACATGTCGTCAGTAAGCTTGGGCAAAATTGGCTCTTTTTGCCGCCCAGTAACAATTGAGATGTATCCCATGAGACTTGATTGATATAGACAATTGTAAATGGAGTGCAGCGCGGTGTATAAATCACATTGGTTATGCTTATGTGCCTGTGTGCTTTTCGGTAAGCTGGTTTAAACACTCTCAGTCAGTGTGGTGAAAACAACAGGATTTATCTGTTTTCACAGGCTTGTTTGGATTTCTAATAGATATAGATAAGATATGCAATTTTTTTTTTGTTAACATTAACATTATCAGTCGATATTGCATGCATGTCATTTTCCCTATTTTTACATTTAGATGTCTTTTCTGTTTTATAGTATTTGAAAGTTCACTTTTAAAAACGCTAGCAAAAGTCAGAATTAATATTAATTTTTCATAATGCACATTATAATGGTGTCTTTGTGTCGGTGTATTTTTTATAATTGTCTTAAATTTTTTATTTTATTTTAATTGACTTATGAAATTTACTAATGTAATTTACAAAATAAAATTGAATTTTAATTTTTGCTATTAAATTGGTTACCTGCTGTAACATAAAAATAATTATCAGCGTACTGATATTGGTGTTAAAAATAGTAAAAGTAATTTTTGTTAATTGAAATAACACTAAAATAAAATAAAAAGATAAGGAAACAAATTATAAAGAAAACTTAAATGATAATTAGAAATGTTGCCTTGGCTGTAAGTTTGCTGACATTAAAATTACTAATACTATAACTGAAAACAGAAATAGAAATATATATAAACAAACTAATAAAAACTGGCCTAACATAAAATGACAATAACCTGAAATAAATAAATAAAAATAAAAATAAGAGAGGTAGCAGTCAGAAATAATACTGCTGGAAACACTTTAATTTGTTAATTTAAATGTATATTCAGTTTTAATATTGCCATCACATTTTTTATATGTACATTGACAACACTATTTTTAAGTACTGTATGGTATAGTGATTTCAGATCCAGACTCGTAAGATAAGGAAGTTCAAACTACCTTAAAATTTTGTACCATCTACTGAAAGAGTTTTCTCAAATCCCTGTGGTCTGATTTGTGATATAATACGCTAGCTCTATATCAAAGTGTCTTTTCTTATTTCTAAGCGCACCTAGTTGGCCCAAAAGATAGTATTGCGCATATTAAATGATTATCTGCAGCGAGGGCATAAATCCAGCTCAGTCACTGCATAGACTCACATGGCTGACAGCCTTTTATTCTGTGAAAAGTTGCTCAGAGGTGCATACAGAAGAGCTGTTTGAAACATTTAAAAGCAATGTTCACTTAAATTTGGTTGATTTATCAAACCTGTGTGACTTATTATTGTCCTTATGTTGATGGCCAAAGGAGAAGTTTAGTAGAATGTTCAAGCTGCTCTTTTTACATAGTAAAAATGAACAGAGAGGGTACTTTTTGGGCCTCAGAAATCAACGTTCTGCTGTTTGTGACCCTGTTGTCCTCTGTTGTTCATTCCTCTAGTGTCTCTGGCTTCTAGTACGGTAGGACTTGCTGGTCAGGTGGTCCACACAGAAACAACAGAGGTGACCCTCATCAGCGACTCCATCATGGGCTTTGGGATCCAGCTTCAGGGAGGAGTCTTTGCCACGGAAACCCTGTCCTCTCCTCCGCTCATCGCTTACATAGACCCCGACAGCCCAGCGGAGCGGTAAGATCTCCGAACACCATTTTTATTATTCTCCAGTACCTCACTTGACCTACAGTAGTTTAAACTCTGGGTTTTAATATTACAGATATCCCTCCTCAGATCGGAGCACTCGGCATGGCTTAATTGTTTGCATTATCAGAGATCTGTGAACTTTCCTTTGGGAATCTTGAATATTTAATCTCGAATCTAATTTTGATTATCTGAACACATCCCAAAGCCCACAGTTATTACATCACTGCACCATTCTCGCCTCTTAGAACTTGTCCTCTGCAAAGCCACAACTTCGTCCATGATATAATGCGATGATCACACATGATATATAACTGCCTGACCATGACGATCTGATTTCCAGCCTGCTTGGGCTATGATTGACTACGACGTTACGTAATAGAGCAAAGCACTTAACTTTAATTACCCGAGCAGCAGAGCCTCAGCTGTCATCCAAATGAACTTACTCGTCGACTGAGGTGGATTTACATCCCAACTTCACTGTAATTACTGACCTAAGCAACAGGGATGACTCGCTGCCAGTTGAAGTTGTAATTGCAGTGATGGACATAAACCTTCTAATGTTGGTGATTTGATAAAGACCTAGCGGAGTTGGGGAACAAGCGATGAGATGCTGCCAATGTAGCTAAATTTTTCAGTGGTGGGAAGACAGTTTCGCTTTTTTAAACAATGTAGCTTTTACTGTTGCTGTTTATTTACTTTACAGCAAACTGTGCAATCTGTTTTACTGAATTAATTTGTGATTTATTCTTCATTTTAAAGCTTCATAAAAACATTTCATAGATTCATTAGAGCTTTTTTGGAGACACATGTGGGGTTCTACATTATTTGCAGCAATATAATTTTTTTATAGTGTCAGAGTAGAGTAGAATAGAATAGAATTGAACAATATAATAAATTATGGCTTGTTACAGTAATTTACAAAATAATATATTATTCTATACTATATATTTGACTATTCATAGTATTATATATACTATATATTAGTTTTACTAGTGAATTAGGTCAGTTATATGTTTTTGGTTTATATATACAGTGGGAATCGAAAGTTTGGGCACCCCTTGCAGAATCTGTGAAAATATGAGTAATTTTCAAAAAATAAGAGAGATCATACTAAATGCATGTTATATTTTATTTAGTACTGTCCTGAGTAAGATATTGTGCATAAAAGATATTAACATTTAGTCCACAAGACAAAAAAAATGCTGAAATTATTAAAATAACCCTACTCAAAAGTTTGGGAACCCTTGGTTCTTAATACTGTGTTCTGTTACCTGATGATCCTCGACTGTCTTTCTGTTTTGTGATGGTTGTGCATGAGTCCCTTGTTTGTTCTGAACAGTTAAACTGAGCAGCGTTCTTCAGAAAAATCTTTAAGGTCCTGCAGATTCTTCAGTTTTCCAGTATCTTTGCATATTTGAACCCTTTCCAGCAGTGACTCTATGATTTTGAGATACACCTTATCACACTGAGGACATTTGAGGGACTCAAACACAACTATTTAAAAAGATTCAAACATTCACTGATGCTCCAGAAGGAAACAAGATGCATTAAGAGCTGGGGGTGAAAACTTTTGAACACAATGAAGATGGCCAAATTTGTCTTATATTGTTGAAATATAATTTTTTTCCATTTAGTTCTGCCCTTCGTAAGCAACAGAAGATACTTGTATGTTTTCCGGTACACAAATTAAGTACAATTTACCTTGATCTTCAAATTCCAAAAGTTTTCACCCCCCAGCTCTTAATGCATCTTGTTTCCTTCTGGAGCATCAGTGAATGTTTGAATCTTTTTAAATAGTTGTGTTTGAGTCCCTCAAATGTCCTCAGTGTTATAAGGTGCATCTCAAAATCATAAAGTCACTGCTGGAAAGGGTTCAAATATGCAAAGATACTGGAAAACTGAAGAATCTGCAGGACCTTAAAGATTTCTCTGAAGAACGCTGCTCAGTTTAACTGTTCAGAACAAACAAGGGACTCATGCACAACCATCACAAAACAGAAAGACAGTCGAGGATCATCAGGTGACCACACAGAGTATTAAGAACCAAGGGTTCCCAAACTTTTGAGTGGGGTTATTTTAATAATTTCAGCATTTTTTTGTCTTGTGGAATAAATGTTAAAATATTTTATGTACAATATCTTACTCAGGACAGTACTAAATAAAAAATAACATGCATTTAGTATGATCTCTCTTATTTTTTGAAAATTACTCATATTTTCACAGATTCTGCGAGGGGTGCCCAAACTTTCGATCCCCACTGTATATATCATCAAATACCATTGGTATATAATCATCAATGAAACTTAGCAGTGAAACTAAAAGCAATATTGGAGTTGGATAAAGAGTTTTCGTTCCCTCTGCTATTAAAAAGTGCTTTTACTCTGACCTTGAGCTAAGAGGACATTTGTATTTTTGGCTAAAGTGTCACATCCACTCACTAATGTCTAATAAATGGTGCCAGCTGGCATAATATAAGTGGTTGGCTGGTCAGTGCGAGATATTTCCTGGGTCCCACCACCTCTTTTTGTCTCCCTCTATGCCAGTCCATTATTTTTACTCTATTCATTCAGCACAGCTAATCTGTTGGCCAGTGTAAGAGGAATGGTGTGCTAAATCTGCTCTCTGTGCACAGGTGCGGCATCCTGCAGATCGGTGACCGCATCCTTTCAATAAACGGCATCCCCACTGAGGACAGCACGCTGGAGGAGACCAATCAGCTGCTGAGGGACTCCAGCATCACCAGCAAAGTCACACTAGAGATTGAGTTTGACGTAGCAGGTGGGGACACGTACCGATTCATCAATTCCAAACCTGTTTAGTGATGAAAGATCCATCTGGCCACATCCCGCATTTGTCCTAGAGTTTTTCTTTTTTCTTTTAAAAGTTATGCCATAATTCTGAAAGCCCAACCATCTGGAATGTGTGTGATGCATAGAAATGATTAGTGCAGCAAGATACATGCCCGCGATTTAATAGGTACTATTTCCGGATGGACATCGGCATGAAAATACTCTTTATTTACTTTCATCTAAAAAAATCCACTACACATTCTCTCATTTTTCCATCTCGTGCTGGGCTTTGGCAGCGTAATCACAGTTTGGGCCGCGTGGAACGTCTGTAGTCCTTGAGACATGCTGTAATTAGCTTGTCATCCTAGTGTTTTGTTTTGTTTAATTTGGTTTGATATTTAATTAGTTTCTTTTATTTCGCTTATCAAGAATCTTTTAAACTGTGTTTCTGACGACTTCAAGGGTAGTCACAGCCTCCCGGCACTAGCACACAGACCGCCTCCTGTCCATTAACCAAAGAAAAAAAATCATAATAATGTTTGTCATAAATACTGTTCTTTTTTGCACTTTCTATTTATTAGCTATTCTTGAGCACCAAATCAGCATAATACAATGATTTCTGAAGGATCATTTGAAATTAAATGCTTGAGTAATGATGCTGAAAATTCAGCTTTGCCATTACAGGAAATAATTGCATTTTAGTAGATATTCAATTAGAAAAACATTATTTTGAAATGTAATAATATTTCACAGTTTTACAGTTTATTACTGAATCTTTGTTGTTGAGCATGAGACTTCTTTTAAAAACATTAAAAACTTTAACAGCCTCTAATTTTATGTAACACACTAGTAAATTAAATTTAGGAACTTACTGTATATTTGTCATATTTTTGGCATGACATGAACGTACCATTATTGCAAAACCCACTTGCTTACATTCTGTGACACAGTCTGAAAACTGAATGTCAGTTTTCTGTGCAATCCAATAAAATGTAAATGATTTATCACATTTGCTTTTGTAAGGAAGCGCTGGAAGGAGAACAGCTTTACCATGTTTTTGCTTGTACAATATTCTTTATCGCTCAGACCAAGTGGTTGTTTTAAAAGACACTTTTGTTGATTTGGATGAAATGAGTTGGCTTGAATTACTGCATGATCATTTCAAGAGCAGAGGTCGTTATGTGAAATCTGTGCCCTGGAGAGCAGTGCGTTTTCTTTCTTTGAGCACTCTGACACTGTCATTCTTTTTGATTCTGATTTTATGGAGATTTTCTTTTCCTCCCCTCTATCCCAGACTGAGCTTTCTGGGCTTCTGTCAGAAAGATTGTCTACATCTCTGCCTGAAAGAAAGACTGAATTTTAAACACCTGTCACTTTAAAGAGATGGTTCACCCCCAAAAAAAGAATGTTCTGGTGCCATTTACTCTGCTTGCTTTCTTGCATGTGAACACAAAGCAGATAAAAGCTACTCTTTTCCATGTCATGAAAACCACGATGGTCCTCACATGTTCACTGAATTGAAAAAACAGCTTGGAAATTCTACTAAACCTTTCATTTAGTAGAATCTTCTTTTTGTATTTCTGTCCTTGTCTAATCCAGAATCGGTTATCCCGAGCAGTGGAACCTTCCATGTGAAGCTACCAAAGAAGCCAGGTGTGGAGCTGGGCATCACCATCAGCTGTACGTATTCTTCTCTCAGTAGTCTTATGCATATTAATAAGGCTGTCTTTGCTTGAGCTCCTTGACCTTCAGTCCAGGTGTGAATTGTATTTAATGGTGCATGTTAAGGCAAGAAAAACCTTGAATGAATTTGCTGTGGATACAAGGATCTGCCAAAAGTACGAATGTAAAAAAGAAAGAAATGATGTAGCTGTTGCTTATTATGGTACTGGAAAAATGTTCTCACTCAAAGAGTTTTTGCTTGTTTATTAAATTTTTGAAGTTCTGCATGAAAAGAAGTGCCTAATTATACATTATCTCTCATTTATTGCAAGTGTAGATTTAATTGCTAGGCACAGACTGTAGGTCACAGTGGCTGCATACAGAACTGAAGGCAGTTTTAGTGTTTTGCTTTGTGTGGTGTGGTTTGTATATGAAGGTCTCCCAGGGCACCGCAACCTCACATCTAATGATCTATAATGCATTCCAGTGAGCTTTAGGGATTACCAAAAAAATCTAAATGTGACTAAAGAGCTCATAGGAAAAGACATAAATGAAGTTTGCTATAATCACTTCTTTTAATCACTATATCAAATTCCCTTTGTGTTTTTTCAAACATTTGCTGTGCACACATTAGGGCTGTCACTTTTTATTCGATATTCGAATATGCATTCGAACATGATGTGAAATATCCGTAATCTAACTATAAATAAAGTATCCGGTTTTTGAAATTCCATGTATAGCGCATTTTTTAACAGCTTATGATTAGACCGTTTGTTTTTTATTTTATTCTTTGCCATCTTATCCAATAGAGGGCACTCTAGACGTATTGTAGCGTAGGCCCATGACCAAATCAAGCGAATAATAGCTAACAGTGTGTTCTCCACCACAGGGAACACTGTAAATAAAAAGAGAGCCACACTTAATCTAGATCAAGTTGATATTCGTAGATATTCAAATATATTTGAATACATTGCATGATATTCGATATCCGTTAGAATTAGATTTTTCTCAAAAGTGACAGCCCTAGCACACATAGGATTGTGGGATATTATAGGCTTCAAATGTCTATTAGTGTTATGTACTATTATAATTTTTATTGATATTTTGAGTTTTTGTTTCAAATTTATTTTTCAGTAATTTTTTTAAGTAAAATAATTGAATATTTGTAGTTTGTTTTATTTCAGTTAGTAATTTTACTACTTCATCTTAAACCTATTGAGGTTAAAGCAACATTTCAAAATATTTCAGCATTTTTTTCAATTAACAAAGATGTTGTTGTAGTTGTAATTATTGATAACAACACTGGTTTCTACCTTTGCGAACTGCCTGAGAAGCAAACTGAATTTGAAATCTTTTGGCGGGGCATTCAGATGCAGCCAGTGTCTGGCTTTTTGGAGAAAGATGTATTTTGGGGATTTAAGGCATTGAACTTGGGATCCCGCTTTTCAACCACAGATCGGTTTTACATATCGTTTTACCCTTTAAACTTTATCATTTTTATCTCCTCTGTACTCTACACCACTTACCAACCATCATCATTCCCTTCTTCCTCCGGAGATACCGTGTCTAATCTCCTATTGTGTCATTCGTTTACGATCACCTGACTCTTTGGAAAGGTAGTTATAGACGGATCTTTCTGTAAATTCAGGCTGTTTTCTGGCTGCAGTCAGGGGCTCTGCAGAGCTCGCTTCGTATACCCCACGCTCCAAACACTCAAAGCCTTTGCCAGCTGCTTCATCAATGCCCGCCCGCATTGTCAAGCCAGAATGATTCATCACCTCATCCCAGCTCGGTTTTGTGACATTGACTGCTTTCCCCATTACAGCATTATGATACGAACTTGCTGTTATTAGCCAGTAAGCGTCTTCGTGAAGCACATTGGTGGACCCCCATGCAACAACGCAGCAGTAATTGCTTCTCTCTGAAGCTAAGAAGTTGTTTACATCCAAAGCAATTTTCCCATCATCCTCCACACTTTCTAAATGAAAGTATATTATCATCTTGCTGGTCATGTACAAAGTCCCGCATTTGTTACTAATTTGATGGGGCAAATTCTCCCAGGATTGGCTATGTAGATATGCACAGTCCAAAGATAATAGCAGACGCTTCCCAGTAAAACTTCTGTGTGGGTTTTACAGCTGTCTAAACTTCCTTAATGAACCAGACAAACTATTGTGCCCGTGCTTTTCAGATCATTAAAAATGCCCTCAGCTGTTGGTTCCCCTTCCACTGCATCTTCTAAAAAACACCATGATATCAATAAACATAAAAGGTCAACTGAAAAAGATTTTTTTTTTATTTACTCACCTTGTTGTTCCAAAATGGTGTTTATTTCATCTATGCAAGATGAAAAGAGAAATTATGTAGAATAGTTCGATGGCTCCTTTAAAGGTGCCATATGCAAAAAAATTAGGTAAAAATATCCATAACATGACCTACACGCATCAAAAGAATGAGAAGAAATAAGGGCGATGATGTCATTAAAAAAATGTCAAGTTATAGTGCTGCAGATATATCAACCTTAATTAGCATTAGCATTACTAGCCCCGGCCCGACAGGTGTCGTAATACCAGTTTCGGCCGTGGGACGCGGTATGCGGGCAACATAACCACCAGCCAACCTGCAATACACGAATAACTCGCACGGCTTGTGGGCGTACCTGAACCTGATGTCAATCATGTGGAAAGTACAGCCCAGTACTTCATTTCAGTTCAGGGAAGAGAGAGAAAGGATGTCTCAAGCCCTTGGCAAGAGACCACCACCCACTACAGGGAAACAACCGCGCTCGGAATCACAAATCAAATCCGATAAGAAAAGGAGCCGAACCAGAGTAAACATCGGCACTGCTTTTAATCGCTGGAGACAACTGATGGACCTGAAAGAAATGAGGTTCGACTCCGAACTTGCAACATTTCTTTTGGATTGGTAAGTTAGATGCTGTTAGTATTTCGCTAGAAGTTTGTTTTATATGTTTGTGTATTTGTTCTCGGGAAGTTATAACATAGAAATGTATCGAAGGCTGTTCGATAAACATGCTAATGTTAGTGATGGCTAACCGTTGCTGCGTTTGATAATTAGCTAGCTATAACTTAACGTTACCCATTTTATTATATAGGGCTGTGCATGTCTTTACTCATGTACATCTCATCAGTAAAGACGCTCCTGTAATTAGAAGTGTATCTCCAGCAAGTGTGTTCAGATCAGGGTTGCCAGGTTTTCACAACAAATCCTGCCCAGTTGCTTCTCAAAACTAGCAATCCCACTTCCAGAAGGTTCCCCGATAAAACATTGCTTCCCGGGGTTAAAATATACGTTTTTTAGCAGGGTTGCCTTGGTATAATTCGCAATTTAGGGGCTAAATATCACGTTATTTGTATTGGGGTCGCTGTGACCAGCGGACATTAAAAAAACAACCACCACAGACTTGGCGACACTGGTTGACATTTACTACAAAGAGCCGTAATTCACTGACAATCTACACAAAATCGATGTTAAAATCGCAGGCGATTCTTTGTCGATTTTGAAAGGGATTTTGTGTTAGTTGTCGGTAGACTACGGCTCTGTGTAGTAACTGCCGCTCCACCTGAACCAGTGTTGCCAAGTCTGCGGTTGTTTTTCATGTCTGCGGTTTGAAGCAATACCAATAACGTGATATTTAGCCCCTAAAATGCTAATTTTACCAGGGAAACCCTTCCCAAAAATTTATATTTTAACCCCGGGAAGCAATTTTTATCGGGGAACCTCCCGGAAACGCAATTGGGCTAGTTTTGGACTAGTTTTAAGAAGCAACTGGGCAGGATTTGTTGTGAAAACCTGGCAACCCTGATCTGAACGCACATGCTGGAGATATACTTCTAATTACAGGAGCGTCTTTACTGATGAGAGGTGCATGAAAATTGCACTCGATTTTTTGCACAGCCCTATTATTATATCATAACTAACCTGCTCTGTCTAGTCTGTTGGTCTCCGTGTCCTCTTTGCTTCGTGGTTTTTCTGTGCATGAAACATTTATGTGTGGCGTGAAAGCGTGTGAAAAAAGTCAATTGCGTGTGTCTCACGGTGAATGCTTGAGAGTTGGCACATTAGTTCCCAAGCAGAATAAAGGACAGGTTGATTATTGCTGTTTAGCGTTTGTATTAATCCTATGATGTGTCCCTGTTTGCGTACAGGGACATAAAAAATAAATTAAAAGTGATACGTGGACCAAGGTGTCTGAGATTGTTCATTTTAAGTAAAGGATCCTAATATTTTGTCCACAACAATATTTAATGAGGTTAACTTATAACTCCTTGTGGTTAGGCTGCACGAGATCAACAAGCTTGTTTACTTTGCGGCCGCTTTAAATACAAAATAAGCATTCGATCTACGTTAGAGCATCTGAGCGCTCACAAATCTTTCTGCAGCGTCGTGAGCAGAGCGGCAAGAGCGATTTTTGACGCTCTAGACGCCGGCGGTGTGAACGCACAGTTAGGCTTCGGCTATGGCTGTAGTGTTGTTGTGAAGGTAGGGGCGGAGCATAGAGACTATGCCGTTTCTCGTTTGTTACTCTAGAGTAGACCAATTCACTTTATTGAGGCATACTGCCCCCATCTGGTATGGAATGTGGCGTATGACTTGATTTTTTTTGCCAAACATTACAGATGGCACCTTTAACATGCAATTACAGTGAATGGTGAGTAGAGCTTTCTAGATTTAAAAAATTGCCATTTAAGTATAATATATGGTCTATATAACTCTGTATTACATAGAAACTGTATAATAGCTTTGTGTGAGGAAATTCAAGATCTTATTCAGTGACACCACCTTCTCAAAATTTAGTCCGTGAGTTGACCTCAAGAATCAGATCAATCCAGTTTATGAACAAATGAGTCAGGGGGGTGTAGTGAACTGGGTAATGAATCAAAATTTTCATTAAGATTCATAAAACTTAAAAATGTATAAAATGAATTAGTGAAGAATCATCAGATTTGAACTTTTTGGTCTGTTCTTCACAAAATATTGAAATGTCTGCAGAGAACTTAAAATAGTTTTTTGGTGTTTTTGAATCCTCTTTGAAGCTAGTCATCTTCATTCATAGTTATTAAATGGAAAAGAGCTGCATGAACATTCATAAAAATATCTTCATTTGTATTTTACAGAAGAAAGAGAGTCATAAGGGTTTGGAATTATTTAAAAATAAATAAATTATGAAATTATTGTAATTATTGACTGAATTATCCCTTTAAGATTCAGAGACCATGGAGTTTGCACTCTTGTTTTTTTACTGAGTACTGGAGTAAATCCCATTCAATTAAAGCACTATTACTACTAGTGTGTGTGTGTGTGTGTGTGTGTATTTCTCTCTCTCTCTCTCTCTCTCTCTCTCTCTCTCTCTCTCTCTCTCTCTCTCTCTCTCTATATATATATATATATATATATATATATATATATATATATATATATATATATATATGAGGCACAGAAATTCTGCTCAGCCACTTGGCTCAGGGCCAGCAGGATGTCTGAGAAAGTCAACCTTTATGGCTCGGAATGAGAGAGAAAAAGAGACATACAGTAGGCTGTCCTATTCACGTGTCAGTTTATGTATATGGGCTTTTCTGAGCTCTGGTGGCCTTTCAGAGCAGTTTGATGGCTTTCTGCTTTGTGCCTCTGCAGGGCCCATATTTCACAGGTACTAATAAAGCCATAGTGGGACACATTTATAGATGTCTTGTTTACTTCTCCTTAATTTTAACTTGTCTTATCCTCCTGGTGGCATCCTGTTTGCTGGACTGGAACATGAAAATGAAAAAGATTTGTTTTCAGTCTGATTTTTACTAATTTTCATGATGTTCCATGCAAGTCACTTCATGAATGATGAAAAACAAGCTACAGAAAATAGATTTTAATGCCATATTTGGATGTTTGGGTTACAGATTTGGCCTTAATAAACCAATAAAATAGAATTTTAGAGCCCAGAAAAGCAAGGTTTATTCTTAAGAAGATCACAATGGCCAGCATGCACATAGCAAGTGTTTAGTTCATGCAGTTGTTCACGTTTGACCCTTAGCTTGTGTCAAGATTGGCATTCACCTGGTCAGACCAACATGAGCAGGCAAAGTGCAGAGACTGAATGAGCCATGCTATTTATCATGGTTAGGCCAAATAGCAGTGCAAGCAAAAGGGGGAAACTATGACAAATCTGCTACCAGCGGCAACCACAGTGCCACTCGGAAGCAGACAAAATATGGCTGTGCTCTTCCGTTCTGAATGTCATAATGTAGCTTGTCAGACAAATAAGAATCATCTTGTTGCTTGATTTCCAAAACATACTATCAAGTTGTTTATGCAAGTCACCCCCCCTCCTTTTTTTTTTTTTTTTTTTTTTTTTTTGCTCTGGATGCTTCTGTAAAATTCATCAGAGCTTCAGCCGAGTTGAAAGGCTGTGCTTTGATGTGCTCCATCTGAAGGTGACATTACTGTAATGCAGCATATGCTGAGGTGCCTTTAAGGTCAGCGGACATGCGCTCTCTTTGAGCTGAGCAGAAAACATGATTATTTTTATGGTTCAAGAACTCACTAACATTTGAAGATTGAATTGTCAGATGCATCTCAGCACCAGGTGTTGCCGACACTGACAATTTGCTCTCGGATAGCTTGTTCAAACTTAGCTTGCTCTGATTGACATCCTTAAAGCAATTTCTTTCCTCTATAAGAGTGCTGTAGTCTGTACTATCAAGATTGAATCTTTGACCCTCCTCCATTGAGTCATCCTGTACTTCAATTTCTCTCTCAACAGACAAACCATTCTGACATGCTTTTTAATTTGAAAGTGGAAATTAAGGGTGTACTCTCACTAGGCACGGTTGCCTTGAACCGAGCGCGAGCATGATTATCCCTCCTCCCCATTCCCCCTCTGGCCTGCACTCACACTTACATCATGTATGAGATAATACAGAAAACCACTTTTGCTAATTATCTGCTGAACAATAAATAATAATTTATCATTTATGCTGTGCATAGATTTTCACTTGTATGTAGCCTAGGCCTATCAGAAAATTATGACGGAGACAGCTGAGTTTAATTAATTAATTTGCAGCTTTACGAGAGCTTTACTCGCAAACTACATTTCCTGCACATCAATAAGGTAAGAACCAGAGCCATTATAAAGCTAAATATACTTGACTGAATTAAGTTTATTGAAAGTGTAGTGTAGTACTAGTAATAAAGTTTGTTTGCGGTCGTAATGATGACAGTAGCGATCACAAAATAGTATCTGTTCCGTGCTCCGGCATGGTTAGTGCTCATCAGTGATGTGAGGGTCAATGTATAAACAACCCGCACCCGACCGACGTTTTCAACTAACCCGCCCGCAACTCGGACTGCAAAAAAAGTAAAAGAAACTATTGTACCCCAACCGCTTCCTGACCCGCATTTTTTTTACAAGTAGTAAATGTGTCGCCCCTTTATATTAATTTAATTACTTAGACTATAGCCTACAGCATAATAACCATTACGACTGCACACATAAGGCTTGCCACAAAGAACCGGTTAATGATTATGAATGTTTAAATTGGCAAGGACTCATTTAATTGTTTAGTAATAAACTGGTGTTTTCTGTGTCGCTGCTAAGATGAAGCTGACGATGCGGACTCGCAATGAACGCCAGAGAGAAATGCACATTTCATATGGATTACATTTTCAGAGAGTAGCCTATTTATTTTGGTTTTAATATTTTCGTTTAAAAGTAGACATTTCAAGCGTTCTGAAATATATTGCCTATATTTCTTTTTAAACCCACCGACTAAAAGATTAAGACACTACCTGTCCCAAAATATCACCCAGAGTTTCTACAGCTGTTTTCTTAGCCATTTCAGAATCTGGAAAAATGACTGGGGCTAACTTGCTACTGCAGTAGAGCGATATGAATGTGTGTAATGTACGGAATGATAAATGCTCATCACTTCTGCTGCCCAAACTTCGTCAGCCTGTGGGTCATTTGGTTTATTGTAAAACGATTGCACTGATTTGCATGTTTCTTGATGATGGGCTTTTTTCTGTGGTACTCACATGCACCATGTCGCTTCACGTCGTTTTCTCCACCAAGTCCACTTAACCAGAGGTGTAGTGGTAAAAAAGAGGTGGGTAAAGTATAAATTCTGGGTGACCACATCGTGGTCACGGTAATGACATGTGTATCCTGATGACATCGCTATAGGCTATCATTTGATATTACTGCCAAGGGTATCACTGGTTATTCCCTCATTTAAGGTCACACAATCACTATTCAATTCATACATGAATCTAAGTTCTTGTTAAAGATACTCAAGAAGGAATAATAAGGTTGAAATCTATAAAGTTTACTAAATGACAAAACAGAGGGGTTCCAATGCAATGCATTGACAGGCGGCAGTGGCTCAGTGGTTCATGTAGGTTGTCTACAAACTGGAAGGTTGTTGGTTCAATCCCCGGCTCCACCTGACCAAATGTCGAGGTGTCCTTGAGCAAGACACCTAACCCCAGCTGCTCCCGACAAGCTGGATGGCGCCTTGAATGGCAGACACAGCAGTTGGTGTGTGAGTCGCAAATTGTAAAGCGCTTTGGATGGCCATGTGGTCTGTTGAAAGCGCTATATAAATGCAGTTCATTTACCATTACTTGTACGCAATGATTAGGGATTTGGGATTATTTTCATAGTCGATTATTTTAGTTGAATATTTTCTCAATTAATCGGTTAGTTGTTTGGTCTATAATATGTCAGGAAAATGTGGATCAGTGTTTCCCCAAAAGCCCAGGAATGGTCCTCAAATGTCTCGTTTTGTCCACAACTCAAAGATATTGACTATAACAGAGGAAGACACTAGAACATATTCACATTTAACAAGCTGGAATCAAATATTTTTTTTTTACTTTTGTCTTTCATATATTTTATCAATGACACAGACTGCAATGACACAGACAGCTTCATTGCAGAAGGACATCCTTTTGGTCACGTGGTTCACGTGAGATGATTGACAGCTTTACAAACTAATGATATTGCACTGATGTCATAGCCGACGCAAATCAATAAGAGGAGAGTAATCGTTAGCTCTGTTAGCTGTTTTAGTTTTTCAGATCGCACAAATCAGTGTAAAATGAATAGAAATGTTATCCTGTATGACGAAATATTTTACAAACATGTCATAAAATTATTATCTCTTCAAATGTGCGCACCATTGGACTATAGCCCTGGCGGATCGTGGATATTGTATGTATACGAACACAAATAAACCGGAGATGAGATGAATGGCTGCTGTATGAGTGATGATTTCTATTC
Source organism: Carassius auratus (assembly GCF_003368295.1). Taxonomy (NCBI): domain Eukaryota; kingdom Metazoa; phylum Chordata; class Actinopteri; order Cypriniformes; family Cyprinidae; genus Carassius; species Carassius auratus. The sequence continues at coordinate 15,720,529 of NC_039246.1, forward strand.
AAAATAACGAACGTTATTGTTATTATTATTATTATTATTATTATTATTATTAATTGCCTGATATCCATTTTTGAATCTTGATGCAGTCTGTTGCGTGTCGTTCATTTTGAATGAATCTTTAATATGACTCAGGACTACCGAGTTGTCTCAGAGAGTGATTCGTTCATTTTGTGTTGACTGCACATGCGGATTACACAACATATGGGTTCTGAATCGACAGGTGAGGTCCGAGTCTTTTATTCTTCCTGTCAGTCCCATAGAGACGGGAAGAGAAAAGATTAGTTCATTTTGCTGAACGAGACTCAAAGATCCGAGTCAGTAAAATGAACCGAACGCTACTGGCAACACCGCAAGCAATTGGTCAACACTGACAAGTTGCAGCGCGATATGAAAGACTTCATCTTTAACAACAAACAACCTATGAAACTAATAATGAACAATATGAAACTAAAACAACATGAGCTTAATTTAAAATGTCATAGGAACTGTAGGCTATTTAGAGGTGGATAAACTAAATTTACATCCCTGCACTTAACCAAGGGTAGGCTATGTGGCGGTCCATTCGCTATTAAAAGTGCATCTTCTCTTTTTCGTGACCACACTGGCCATGGCGCTCTCCAATTTGAGATTGTTGAGAAGGCGTTCGTGCACCAGTCAACAGTTTGATTGACGTATGACTCAGCCTATCGACTAACGCTTTTATTGCTCTCCTCTAAACTATTGGACATAAGTTAACAGTACGCCTATGGACGTATCCATGTATTTATTATGCAGGGTCGAATGAAAAAGCGGGACAGATGCTCAATTTGAATGAGGCGAGACAAAGGGTAAATTTGCTGTACAGTACTACAAAGCGGGACAGGTGGTCACTCTATTCGCGCCAGTTATTCAGCCAATAAAGTCTAGGCCTATGTATTTAAAAATTGTGTCTAGTACTATATAAATTACAAAGGTATTTCAAACGACCCGACCGACCGCGACCCAAATATCATTAAAAATATTTTTGGATGACTCGTAACCGCAGGTAACCATGGGTGACCGCAGGCACCCGCTCATTTCGGATCAACCCGTGCATCACTGTTGCTCATACTGAATGTGTACCGAGCCTGAGCCCGAGCCCAACCAAACTGTGCCCTGGCCCACCTCTTCCAAATGGAAGAGCGTGGCACAGAGTGCTCACACTAGTCAGACGACCCAGGCTTTGGGGGTCAAACACGCTTGGGCATAGTTCAAAATGCCTAGTGTGAGTACACCCAAAGTAGCTCTGATTTGAGTCTTTCAGGTCACATTAGCTAAATTAAGAAGGCATTAGAAATGGTTTTCCCCACCATATTATATATATAGTGCCACTTCATATTTCTAAATATGCATATATAATATGCATATATAAATATGCATTTGTATTATAAATATTCAATTATATCATTGTGATTGCACATTTCAAATGCATTATAATATATTTTAAACATTCACTGAAAAAAAAACAGAAAACATTCTATCTAAATATTTATATATTTACAGATGAAAAGGCATTAGAGAGTTTTCTTTCCCTTTTTTAGCCCTAGTTTCATATTTGTCTGGTAGTTTTTTGTTAATTATTTAAAAAGTGTGTGTGTGTGTGTGTGATATCTAACAGCCTAATAAAAAAGATAAATTAATAAATATTTAATCTTTTTAGAATATACAAAAAAAATTACAATGCATATTTTGTTTCTCTCTCTCTATATATAGAGAGATAGAGAGAGTAGAAACAACATATCTATTAATGAAATATTACAAAAGCTTATTAAAATATATTCTCTTTCTGTTTCTTTCTCTCCAATTATTTATTTACAGATGAAAAGCATTAGAGAGAGTTATACTAGTTAAATATACATACATTTTACATACATTATTTGTTTACCAAAAAATATATATTTTGTATTTTCAACAAGATGAAACATATTATTTATTATAATTTCTTTATAAATTTATTTATTGTTTATTCTTTGAGATATTCCATCATACTAATCATACATAAGTTATCGAGCTGTTCTGTCAATTGGTGCTTGCAGGGTTGTTCTCAAACCATAACAACCCACCACAGAAAACCACTGGGACTGTCTATCCGACACAGACACATGCTTGGCATCTCAATGAGTAAAGCTTAAAGAACAGAGCCCCACAGGGCAGCACAGGACGATTTCCCATCACTGGCAGGCTGCACAGAGCATCAGAATTGATGATGATTAAGCTTTACCACCATCTGGAAGGCATATTAGGTAGAATAGTGAGCAGGATTAACAAAAGAGTTTATTTTTCTTATTCGAAAGTGAAAAAGACATGACCTTCCATTCTGTCTGTGACGCATTAAGCGAACATGAATCACCCTGAGCTCTGACTGAGCTCACGTCACTCGAGAAGTTTGATATCACACCCCCAGATGCTCCTGGTGGGCTAGGGACCACATGACATGTGATTATGCACTCTCATCTGTCCCCTGTGCCCCACAATATGACTAGAGCTGCTAAAAAGGTCTGTTTCACACTGATGTAATGGCTGTGGCCCAAATCCTAAAGAGCTGGCAGCATTTTAGGCCATTTATACTATTATATATTTAATAATTTATATGTTATGGACGTTGTGACAACTGTGTAGGGGATCCAAATGCAAGCTTTAATAAAGAGCGTAGTTGAAACAGGTAGAGTAAACACCAACAACTACATCCAAGACAAGACAAAAGAGTAATCCAAATAACATGGCAAAGGTCAGGGCAGGAAGCAAACAATCACAAAAAAGGGAAACAGTCCAGAGACAAAAACTAAGAAAATGGAAACAAGGATGCACTTAGAATTGTCTGTTAACAGTAAAAACAGGACACAGCAGTGAGTGTGTCTTCCTAATTGCAAACAGGTGTGTCTGTAATTAGTCTCTAGGCAGGGGGTTATGGGAAATGGAGTCCTGGATTGAGTGGCAAAGGTGTGAGATGGCACATGGGCACTCCATCTGGAGATTGTGACAATATAATAATATAAAGCAATTTTTTACTATTATGTATAAAACATAACTACATCTGGATTCACAAATTAATTAAATATTGGTCATTAAACACTATATATACACACAGTTTATATCGAACACTCAGATGTTCTGTTAATATAAAGTTAATATAAAGAAAAAAGCAGGTTTGTCATAATTACTGCAGATATCCTCGAGAAAAATCTTACAGTACTGTTTATGGGGGAGCTTTGAATGTTATATTTGATGATGGGAGAGTTAAAAAATATATCCTGGACATCCCTAGTGGGTAAAAAAAGTAGTTCTTGTTAAAGACTGTCATTTTTATATGTTCTATTATTTGCTGTATGACTGTCATCCACCTGGCACTGTGGAGAAATGTGCATCTCCATTGTCAGTCATTCAAAGTGGCATCAGAGCGCCATCAGTTCTGACTGGACTGACGACTATTTGTTCACACTACCAAAAGCAACTAGTTCTGGAGCGGAGAGGCACTACAAGTCGATACAAAGCTCTTGCTGTGTCATCAGATTTTCTCTCTCCAATTGTAAACACACTTTTGTCATCAAGGCGGAACCTTAAAAATGATTGTACTAAAAAAACTTCTAAGCTGTTAACTAAGAATGACTCAAAGTTAGATAGTCAGCAGTGTTGGCTACATAAAATGACTGAGGTTTTGCCATTAAACAAGTTTGATTGTTCTCTTCTGTCTTCACAGCACCTTCCAGTAGGAAGCCCGGAGATGCACTCATCATCTCTGACATAAAGAAAGGCAGCGTGGCGCACAGGTACCACCTTAAATCATTGTCTTGCAACATATCTCCTATAAAATGTACTCTTAAATTCTATAGAAACACTGATCTCCTGCATAATAACTCGTGCAGTATAGAGCCTCCAGCACAACTACACCCACCATCATCTCACGCTTTGCTATATTAAAGAAAAATACATAATAGATGGATTACATTTTCTACCCAAGTGCACAATGTTTCACTAAATATAACACACTCTGAAAAAAATAACATCCTCCGATCATTTTGAGTAAGCATAACTTATAATAAAATTTAAAAAAGAGAGTTAAAAAGTTTTGAAAAGCTTTGAAAATGATTGTGCTTGCTTTGAGTTGCCTAACATAACTTATTTTTGTATTTTGCATGGTATATATTATATGCTTTGAAAGTTTGGAGACACTACTTTTTTATTTTTTTATTTTTTTAAGAAATATATACTTTTATTTACCAACACTATTAAAATGGAGGTGCTTTAAGATGCCATAGAAGAACCTTTATGTCTAAATGGTTCCATAAAGAACCTTTAACATCTGAAGAACCTTTCTGTTTCACTAAAGGTTCTTTATGGTGAAAGAAGGTTCTTCAGATTATAAAAAAGTAAGAAAGAGATGAATCTTTAAAGAACCTTTGACTTGATGGTTCTTCAGTGGCATCACTGTGAAGAACCTTTTAAGAACCTTTATTTTTTAAGAGTAAAGAATGCATTAAATTGATCAGAAGTAACAATAAAAAGAAAGTTAATGTTACAGAATATTTATATCAAATAAAAGCTGTTCTTTTGAACTTTCTACTCAACATGGGGGCGGGGGTATCCACAAAAACAGCACAACTTGCAACATTTATAATATTAAGCACCAAATCAGCATATCAGAATGATTTCTGAAGGATCATGGGACACTGAAGACTGGAATAATGACTGCTGAAACTTGGCACACTCTCATCCAAATCAGCACTTCACCCGTGCCTTAAATAGCATCGTCTAGACCCAAATGGCGAATATAATGACATCTGTGCACAGAATTGAGCATGACTATGTGCGTATGCTATCTGCATCGACCTGTGAAAGCTTACTTATGCATATAAATGCTAATTTTCTCCAGGCCATAGAGGAGAGCTTCTGATTGAGTGCGGCTGGGAGAACGTGTAACCCTCCATATTGACATAAATCTCAGCGGCTGCCCTGAGGAAAAGTGTAGAGTGCTGTTTGAATGCATTGTTGTTGATTGTGAGGTCTATATGGGGCTGTTTGCAGTAAAATCTAATCTAGCTGTATTGACTAGCTTACATTTCACTCATAGCTCGAGGTACAGTTTCAATACAAGTTTCAGGTTGGTAAGATTTTTCATTTATTTGAAAGAAGTCTCTTATGTAAGTATGCATCTATTTGATTAAATATATATATATATATATATATATATATATATATATATATATATATATAGAAAAAATATACACATAATATTGTGAAATTAGAATGGTTTTCTATTTTAATATCTTTTCACATATTTCTGAATTAAAATTTTCTGAATTTTCAGTCACTACTCAGTTTCAGTTTCAGTCTTCAGTGTCACATAGTCCTTCAGAAATCATATAAGATGCTGATTTAGTGCTCAAGAAACATTTCTTATTATTATCCATGTTGAAAACAATTCACATTTTTAAAGAAACCTTGATACATTTTTTTTCAGGATACTTTAATAAATAGAAAGTTCAAAATAATTTATTTACTGTCAATTTTGACCAATTTAATTGATCCTTGATTTAAAAAATAAAAACGAAATGTACATTCCTTTCTCAAGCTCAACTTTCATTTCTAACGAAGGCTAATAAAGCTGAAAAACAACTACAGCAATTCTCTATGGTAATAGTTAGGGCTGTTGGGGGAGGCTTTATAGTGGTATAAGTACTTACTTTCAGCACACATACTCTAATTTCCCATGCTTTTACATAACAGAACTAGAGTTTAGAGAGTAATAGAGTTTACTTGATAATTATGCGGAGAGGAAAGAGAACTGGGTTATGTACACAGTGGAGTAGTTAAATACAGGTCTCTCTGTCTCTGTATTTAGATGTAAGATGGCCTCGGCTCTCGCAGTCTTTCACATATTGCTCTCCTCTATTTCAGCTCTATTTAAGGAGTCCAAAAATAAGTGAGCCATTTAAAATGATGAAGTGGTGGAATAATTGTGAATTCAGGCAGGATTACATCTCTGTGTCTAATCTGAATATAGAACGGCACACAATTATGGCCAATACGATAAAAGTCAGTTGTTGGTGTTGTTTTTCCTCGCGCTTCGGATCTACCTCAGTCCCTCTGGCTGCTCTTTACTCTGTGCCGTGGTCAATACACTGAATAATGGATGGGGTTTTTTTTTGCAGAAAGTGAGCTCAGACTACAATGAAATGAGTGTAAATATCTGCGTAAGGGAGAACATAAAAGACGAAATGGAGATGTGTTGAATGGTTGAAGCAATGTTAAACATTTATGCTTGTAACTCTTATTTTTTCTTGTCCTCTTTCAAAGGACGGGCACCCTGGAGCTGGGGGATAAGCTTTTGGCAATAGACAACATCCGTCTGGACAACTGCTCCATGGAGGACGCCGTTCAGATCCTGCAGCAGTGTGAAGACCTGGTTAAACTCAAGATCCGCAAGGACGAGGACAACTCAGGTACCTCTGAGCCTCTGCAACTACAACCCCCAGATGGACGCAAATTAACACTAAAAGCCCCCATGCCAGGATAGAAGACCTCAGCAAAGACGTCAAATGCAAACGTGTGTTTGCCAGGATCAAGATACAGAATAAGCTATTAGGACCTGACTGATTAGCTTCCTCTAATGTAATCTGGTTTCAAAGATACGGCAAGGACAGAAAAAGGACGACAATAGAAAAAACATGGCAGCATTATTAACTATGACTCCCTTAAAGACAGAAAAAAGATGAAGAAAGTGGAGCTGGCCAATGTAGACAAAAAAAATAGATAAGATATTTTTCACATATAAATATATATGGGAGAAAAAGGGGCTTTCATGAACATTTTTTGATTAATAGTCCTAAATGAACTGTTGAATCAAAGTAATGAATTGGTTAATTGAAACGGACAACTTGAAATGATTCAGGGAAATGAATTGATCTTACCAGCTCTTCCTCCGTCTAAATCTGAGATAGGACAGACAGACAATCAGTCTTTTCAATCTGATATTTGCAAATCATTAGACAAGGATAGATTGGGAAATTAGTTTAATAACACGCTCTTTAGAGAACTTAATGGAGAGTTAAAAGCACATTAAAAACATTGTGATGTTATACACAGTGTTGCTTAAAGGTTAGGATTTCACACATTAATAAATGAATAGTACTTTAGAAAGACTGACTGACAGTCAAAATTAAACATAAAAGTTTGATTTTACAAGGAGCTGAGATATTGAGATCACATTGCCATTTAATTCTACTAATTTATGGGTCAAGCCTGCTTTTGAACACATTCATTTACAGAATAACAGATTCATAGCTTTATATCACCTAGAAAATCATGAATATATTAAACTGATATATCGCCCTGCCTTAGTGCATAGCTACTGCTTGATGATTTTTTTTAACAGATAAAAGAATGTTCCTTCCTGACATCCTTCTTTTTACAGCTATAGTTCATTAAAAAGTCAGCCTTATGTCATTCTAAACCCAACTGACTTTCTTAAACACAACTAGCCTCTATTTCAAGTTGTTGAGACTCTGAGGGTTTGAAGTGGCTCTGCGGCTGGAAATGTCACAGTGAGATCTTTATTATCTCCAAAAGACCTCCTGGTAAACCTTTCACTTCTTCTGCCGGGCTTAACCGACATACACATCTCCCCTCGCTCCCACAACCTCACAATTCATCCCTAACACTATTAGCATTGTGCACATAGAAGAAAATGAGGTTTAATTGCTTCAATTTAATGCTCGTTTGGTTCAATTATCCGATTAGAAACCCTTGGAGCCCTCATCCAGCTTTCTCCAAAGCATTCACCCACAATCCTTTGCTACAGAGGCGTTATGCTCGCACTATAAAGCAGAACTGCGAATCACTTTTATTGGCATTCATATTTATTATATGATGCTATTCATATCATATTATACAGGACATCTATTGTGTCCATGAAAGGGCACCTTGTGTGTTCCAGTTCCTCATGTCCAAAGCCAGAGGCTCGTTTAGATCTTTCGCGCTCTCATTCATTTTTACAAGGCACTTTTTTAGAGAAATCGTCAGTCTGAGAGAGGCAGTGCTGACTGGCGTGTTAAACGAGGGTAATTTCCATCCCATCTCTCCATTAGTCCATCGTCAAATAAAACAGGCGTAATGAGCCGACCTCATGTTAACAACATCCCCAGACCCCAGCATATAGAGATAAACACACACAAACATATACAGCCAGAGCTGCTGTGATCTGACTCATATCAGCCCTTCATTAGTATGTGGGTGCGGGTGAGAGATGACATCGATTGCCCTGAGGATCTGTGCCTTTTCCTCTAGTTTCTCTTCAGCGCATTTCCTTCTCGGTGGAAGCCATGTCAGAACAGGCAGGTTGACCTCTTAATTGATGTTGGGCATTATGTATCAGCGCCACGAATATTTTATAGAACACTTTAAAGTGGATTTTGCTGTTGCTGTAGTCTCGTCTGTTTGCTGAGCTCATGCAAAATGAGTTCAATCTTATAATTAATTTACATTATGATTCCTGTAGCTCAGCTGGCACGGGGACACACATACTGACATCAAATACAGCTTGAATGCATTAAGGCACTTTGGGCAAAATGAAATGTCTGATATTTAGTTTTTTTGAAATGCATTGTGGGTCCAGGATATGGAGGTTTTGTTCTGCTTTGGATGATACGTGTATGATTTGTAGAGGTAGGTGCAGTATCCATTTTTGAAATGGATCACAGAGCCAATATCCCATTTTTTGTATTATGCATGTGAATATCTCCATTTTGCCAATCCCTTATATTTTTCTGTTTCTCATTTTTTGCTTTTATTTTCTGGATGCACCACTTCTATTATCTTCCATCATTCTTTTCTCCAATTGCCTTTACTTCCTTTCCATTCTTTCCACCATTACTCTCTAGTTTATTGCTTTTTGTAAGCATAATCAGTTGTTTCTCTTTTTCTGTTTCAGTTATGTTTTTTAGGGTTGTCAAGTCAATTAGCAATTTTAATCAAATTACATAACGTGCTGATTATTCCAATTAAATATATGCAATCTGAAAATTATATTTTTATAACAACAATTTATAATAATAATAATAAATGTATACATTTGTATATAAATTATCTTCAGCAAATATTTATATATACTGAGTCAAGTCTAATTAATATTGCATTTATATATGTGTGTGTGTGTGTGTGTGTGTGTATATGAAATTTCAATTATTAAATATTATAAAATTATAATGTATTATCAATGTATATGTATAATGTATTATATAATTATCTTCATTAATTAAAATAATTTATATTGCAATTATATTACTTTATAAATTATCCAAGAGAAACATATCTTCCTCAGATATACACTAGAAGAAATATATATATATATATATATATATATATATATATATATATATATATATATATATATATATATAATTTAAATATATATATATATTTTTTTTTGTAAAACAAATGGCAGATGGCATGCTAAGGTAGTTAAGGGACTTAAATAGTCAATGGTGGATTCAATTGACATCTCTAGTATTTTTATCCCATTACTATTTGTTTTCCTTTCAGTTCCTTTTCTTTCACATTTTCTCTCCACGTATCTCTTATTTTGGGGTCAATCCTCCTCCATCCTCCCTCCCTCCCCCCCTCCTTGCCTCCTCTCTCTGTCCGGTGTTGTGAGGGGTGTCTTCGCTCTGCTCTCTGCCCCTCTGTGAGGTATCCTACGTGATGGCAGTGTTGATAGGGACGCCCGTGTGCTGTTGGCCTGTGTTGCAGACGAGCAGGAGAGCTCTGGTGCCATCATTTACACTGTGGAGCTGAAACGCTTCGGCGGGCCGCTGGGCATCACTATCTCGGGCACCGAGGAGCCCTTCGACCCCATCATCATCTCTAGCCTCACTAAAGGTGGCCTGGCTGAGAGGTATAGCTAACATTAACATTTATTCATTTAGCTGACGCTTTTATCCAAAGCGACTTACAATTACTATATATGTCAGAGGTCGCACGCCTCTGGAGCAACTAGGGGTTAAGTGTCTTGCTCAGGGACACATTGGTGTCTCACAGTGGATTCGAACCCGGGTCTCTCACACCAAAGGCATGTGTTTTATCCACTGTCAAAATTGAATAAATATCACATTTGTTAAATCTTTATATCTTAAATCAAAAATATATTCTAAAATATAAATCCCTAGTTGTTAAAATATATATATATATATATTATATATATAATATATATATATATATATATATATAGTTGTATTTTATATTCATTCATTTTTCTTTACTCAAAGATTACTGAATATGTTAATGTATTACCTGCAGGCAACATAAGAGATTAATTGCAGTTAAGTATTTAAATCTATGAAAAGCCTTGGTGATTTTCAACTAAACTTGTTTTTCAACTACAAAAAGGAAATGGGAGAATGATGCATTGCAGTTGAAAGATATCTGGTGTGCTCTTGTCTCCACAGGACCGGTGCCATCCACATTGGTGATCGCATCCTGGCCATTAACAGCAACAGTCTGAAGGGCAAACCTCTCAGTGAGGCCATCCACCTGCTGCAGATGGCAGGGGAGTCCGTCACACTGAAGATCAAGAAGCAGGGAGAATGTGAGTGCTGACACACACACTTACGCCTCACTTCTTATAATAAAAAAAAACCTTACAAGCTGAAGGCTTGTGCTAATTTTTTATACAAATATATAAATAGTGCCTATGTATGAATTTCCTTACAAAATAAGTATTTTATTATTTGTATAAAAATGTATTTAGATAATTTGGGGTAAATAGTTAAGGTTACTTAATTATCATACTTGTTTTGTGTTCATTTAAAATTTAAATTGTCATTTACTATTTTTCTAAAACATTATTGTCTTATTATATTTCCTAAACTTTTGACTGGCGCATTCTTCACTCTTATTATCTCCGTCACTCTTTCTCTCATCCATTAACTCCCAAAGTACTGTACATCTTGGTAGCTCAAAGCAATAAAAGCTTTAAGCTAGTGAAAAGCAATAAAGCTGCCTAGCCGTGAGTCAATTAAAGCCTAAGGTCTGATTAGTTTTGTCTCCATCTATCATATACTGTAGACTGGCAGTAGACGAGGTGAAGCTACTTATCCAAGAATAAAAGATCAAATGAGCACTGATTTGTGGGCCCAATATTCTGTTCTCTGGTCTATTGACTGTGATCTGTGGGCTGAGTCAATGGTTGTCTTTATTTCCTTCTTTCTATAGTGGCAAGCCCAAAGCAGCCCTCAGTAACAGGGTGTTTGAACGATCTGAGCGATATGGAGGATGATGGTCAGGCTGGGCAGAAACTCGGTAAACTCTCAGACATCTATTCCACCACCATTCCCAGCGTGGATAGTGCAGTGGAATCCTGGGACGGCTCCGCCATGGATGCCACCTTCAGCACCCAAGGTAAAGCTGAATGAGATTTGAAACTTTTTACGAAATGCAATGTGTTTCTGCCTTTCAGATTTGAATAGGCTTTATCACAAGTAAGTCTCAGTACCCCTTGGGCAAAAATTTGATTGAAGCTACATGCTTTGAATCCTAAAATTACTTCTGTAAATTATTTGTTTAAAATTATATATATGTGTCAAAGCTGAATAAATAGCTTTCCATTGATGTATGGTTTGTTAGGATCGGACAATAATCGGCTGAGATCTGAGAACTATCTGAAAATCTGGAATCTGAGGTGCAAAAAAAAAATCTAAATGCTGAGACAATTGTCTTTCAATTTGTCCAAATGAATTCTTAGCAATGCATATTACTAATCCAAAATTAAGTTTTGATATATTTATGGTAGGAAATGTACAAAATATCTTCATGGAACATGATCTGTACTTAACCTGTTAAATGTCACCCCGTCCCGTATACGGGACGCCTACGTTGACTATACTATATTACAAGCAAATCTAATCTAATCTTGACAAACTATATATCGTTGGAAAGGTCTAAGACTCCCAAATATATATTATACCAATATTTTTTGTTAAAAATTATGTAGGAAAAGTAATAGATGAATTTATGACAAGAGTGCACCCTCAGAAATCTACATTACAAAAGTAGTTTTGACCTTTGTTTAAAAAAAAGACTTCCTCGTTGCCTTTTTCTCTGTCACATTTTAGAAATCATCAGAAGTTATATATCACTTGAAAACATAAAATCTCAAAATTCATCCTTCAAAACCCATTTTTAAATCAGACATTGCATTACCATGTAAATGGTACATCAAAATCATGTTACAAAATGTTTTCAGTCATGAATTATACAAATTTAGGTTTGTATCATGCACATTCAAGTCTATCTTCAAAAACGTGAGTGACAGTTAACAGGTTAATATCCCAATGATTTTTGGCATAAAAGAAAATTAATAATTTTGGCTATTGCTTAAAATATACCCCGGTGATTGATATTTTAGCATCAATTACTCATACTCATGCCATTCCAGCACATTATGATGAATGTTAGCAAATTCAAAATGAGATTTCAGATCATAACTCTTTTAATCACTTTTATGGTGCTTTTAAGGCCTAATTGTTGTACTTTTTGGAATTTAACAGTCCTTATACACGTTTACTTTTACTGTATTGAGAATTTTTTCTTTTTTTTTATTGAAGAACAAGACAAGTATTTTGTTTTGAGTGTTAGATATATATTAGGGATGGTAAGATTCACTGTTTCACATCGGTGCATCAGCATAAAATTGAACAATGTGATACATTCCTTAAAAAAAAGTGTGCATCGAATAATTCTATTATGGAGCTTTAAAAAAAAATATCAGTTTTATGGGGCTTTTTGTTGTCTTTTTGACAACATGATATGAGCGTGAGTAAATAATGAGAGAATTCGTCCCTTTAATATCACACTGATGCACAATACAGGCTTTTTTAACCTGGTAGGGGTTCTTCACGGTCACCATGGTAACACCACCTGTTCTCTCACATTAGCTACAACACCAGCAGTGTTGGTCCCATTGCATCCTGGGGGTTCTGATGAGTCCCAGCAGGTCTAACGTAGTTTTCCATTCTCTTTGGACCTGCAGATATGTATTTACTCAAGTAATTATTTGGAGTAATCTGCAGTGGGATACGTGTCTTTTATTAAGCCAGCTGGTGGTACAGTGCTGGGGCTAATATGGAAGAATGCATTATTTGACTAAGTGGAAAATGAGTCCTAATGAGTGCTGGGATACTCATGGCCATTTGGATAACTCGCCAGTAATGTGTTTGAATTGCAGTCAGCTCTCCTGACACTGAGGCCTCCTGGTCAAAACTAATCGCAATCATCGCTTGCTCTCAGAATGCCAAGTAGGCACATCACACATTTGAATGTTTAATTCAGAGAAATGCTTCCGATTGATTTATGAATAATGCATATTAGCATTACTCCCATGCATATCTGTGTATATGCATATGAGTGAAAATAAGTGCTGAAATAACAGTTTGCTAATTGATTCTCCAGGTTTAATTATTTAGAAACAAATGCAAGTATGAAAGGAGTAAGATTTTCTGCAAGTTTTGCTTTGTAGATAATTTCATTTGTAGGCATGCTTTAGAAAATAAAAAGAACTATATATATATATATATATATATATATATATATATATATATATATATATATATATATATGTATATATATATATATATATGTATGTATATATATATATATATATATGTATATATATATATATATATATGTATATATATATATATATATATATGTATATATATATATATATATATATATGTATATATATATATATATATATATATATATATGTGTGTAATTTGTGTGTGTGTGTCCAATTAATAATTTAGCTATTTTAGTTAAAATGAATTGTATTATTATTATAATTTCAGTTAAAATGAATTTAAATTGAATACATTTAATTTAATACAGTAATGATAATAATAATTAATAATAATGTGTTTCATTTTTTTTAATAAAATAATTTAGGTAGTTTACCTAAATAAGTAATAATGATAACAATAGTGAATATGCAAGCACTATTTCCTTTTGGAAATGCAAGTGTAAATATGAATATTGAACATTATTTGAATGTCATCACTTTTCATTTATGTAGAGATTATTAATTTCTCCCGGTGCTGCTGACATACACCTCCACAAAACCACCTTTCGTCTGGCATGTTATTTTCCGTGTCTCTCGCTCTGATGGGGTGGAAAGACACTTTCCGCTCATGTTAACAGGTTCATATGGTTGCTCTCCCCCCTCAGGCAGCGCTGCTCTCTTTCTCTCGCTGCTCCATACATAAATGAATCTCAGATGGTTGCAGAGATATGGAAACCATTCACAGGGAGCAGCAATCTGCCCCTTAAATTATGGATGATGTGGACAGAGCATAAATTTAAGTTTGCTGGCAAACGATTGGCTCTCATGGGATTCAACGAGTACAGCTGTATCCAGAGATAAGGCCGAAGCTGACTCTGAACCTGATACCTGGGAAAGTTCAAGAAACCATATGTCTGACGTCTAATACGATTAATGGTCTACCTGTATGCAATATTCAATCTCATTTTTGTTCTTGCTGAGTAAAACATATTCGTGTCGGACAGAACCTTGGGCCACCTAAGCTAATTTTTTACATATAATATTTCTAAAATATTTTAGATATTTATAAATATTATTATTGTTTTATCATTTTATTTTATTTTTTCAGACTTGTCTTTCATTTTAACTTTATAATATAGCCTTTTATAATAATAATAATAATTATAATACAAATAAATGTTTGATATAAAAAAAAATATATATATATACAGTATACATGCATTTTATTTTTTATTTTTAAATCCAAGACTACATTAAATACAGATTCAGTCCACCTCACTCTTCTGATGTTTTTTTTTTTTATTTTATTATTCAATGTATTCCATTTTTCTGTTCAGTCTATTTAATTTATTTAGCATATACCTTTGTTGTTAGTGGTAGTATTAATAAATTAATTTGATTGCAAATTTGATCACAAAACTCATTAACAACCATGACTTACAGTTATTTATATATCTTGTTTCAAGATAACCTGTTTTGTCTTTTTGATGCATGTCCTATTTGTCAGGACCTTTAGAAAGCAAGGCATAAAAATAATTATAATATAAAATAACATGCTTCTGTATCTGTATAATAATAGTCATTATTTCTGACATTTGGTGCCACTACAGACTCTGCACTGTTGTCCTTTTCTCGCCGCGTGCGCATTAATTAGTACTGTGAATTTTCCATGCACAAGATTTCTCACTTCCTTTCTTCCATACTGAAAATCAATGGACATGCAGCTAGACGTTTTAACTCCGATTCGAGACATTGTTGTTGGTTTTGTTTGCCTGGCTTCTGCACATTGCTGTCTGCGTAGGAGCAACATCAGTAACATGCGGCTGCACACGCACAGTTGGAGGGATATTAATGTCTCATCATTCAGCATTTCCAACACTTCTTTCTTGAAAAAGGGACGCAGCGCTAAAATAGCTATCGAGAGTCTTATTAAGGATTCCTCCACCTTCTCAAGCCCTGAGGGGTAAGCAAATCACTAGCAGTTAATCCTTATTGAATAGCAAGTGAATCTGAAAACCCTGAGGCTATGCAGCATTTGGCGGTGGTCGCCGAGGGAGAATCAGAGCAAAGCGTATGAAACACAATGCTGTGGCTCCCTCCGGAGATGAGTGTGTGAACACAGCTAGCATGTTGTTCTCTGCTCTCCCTATAGTCTTCATTCTGGCCTCCAGCAGTCTTGAGCCAGATTAATGATGGGAGCCTGGGAACCTGTGCATCCAGGAGCTTCTGGGTCGGTGTTGTGCGAGAGTACAGCATAATACATATGTGTATTCTCTTTCTGGAACAGTTTATTGCCGTAGCTTTCACTTTCTCTCTCTCTCTCTCTCTCTCTCTCTCTCTCTCTCTCTCTTGCTCTACCCCTCATTCACAGTCAAATAGATTTTAGGATTTGTTATTCTTTTATCAGCAGGCTAATTGTGTGCAGGGTACAAAAGTAAATGCCAAGTGCCAAATGCAAGTAACATTGTGACCTTCAGCATGAGCCACAGCAATGCATTTTGTCAAACAGCTTGAATTGTTTCATTCAATTTATTTATTTGTTTACTTATTGTAATACTTTTAGTTTTAGTTTAGTTTTTATTTCAGTTGGATTTAAAAACACAAATAAATTGCTCATTATTATTATTATCATCATCAATAATATTTAGTTACAGTTAGTTATTAGTTTTGTTTCAGTGAATCATATAGCTATTTAAATTGAATTTAGCCTTATTATTATTACTTCCATAGAAGTTCAGCTGAATGTAGCTATTATTATTTAGCTGTTATTATTATTATTGTTTTTGTTTATTTTAGTTATCAGTTTTTATTTTTTCAATGTAATATTTCTGCCGTTTCATTTAGATTTAATTTACCATTATTATTTCAATGGAATAATGAATGGAACATAATTTAGATCAAACTGCTTACTATTATTAGAAGTAATAGTAATTTATTTTAGTTATTAGTTATGTTTTAATGTAATTAGCTAATTTATCTTAATTTAATTTAGCATTATTATTAATTAAATGGAACAATTAATTTATTTAATTGGAACTGAATTTAGCTGAAAAAAAAAAAAACACTTTTAAAATGTTAAAATGCAGTTTCATGGCAAATAAGAAATATTTATGGCTAGTGCATTTTCTCTATTCACCCACTATTGGCAGAAGTAGCAAACAATTAATTTTGGACTGCTTGTGTGTGTTTGTTTCAGCTCCCACAGGTTTCCAGGCATCGGGCTACAGTTTCCACAGCCATGAGTGGAGGAATGCCAAGCCCGGCCGCGGCAGCCTCTCCCCGGTGAACAACAGCCGGCAGAGGAACAACATCCTGCCGGACTTTGGACTCGGTGTGGATGAATGGGACAGGCCAAGCGCTAGCGGGTACACTAATATACTACTTGTAACTTAGACACAACAGTTTATATACACATTCCAATATAATAATGAATCTTCTTTTTTTCATAGGATTAGTTCTCTGTTTACTAGTCGTCATGTCTTTCCAAACTCATATGCTGTTATATTCATTCATTAAACATTTATGGACCTTGACAGTTTTATTAATTATCATTATGTTCAAGAACTACATGGAAGATCTTCAGAGATTCTTCTTTTGTTTAACAGAAAAGAAATCAAGGTCTGGGTAAAACCTGGTGAGATATTAAAGGGGGCATCAGATGCCCATTTTGAGATGATTCTTTAGGGTCTTAATGAAAAATATCACACTTTCTCAATGGTATTGTAAAAAACACCCTTTTTACCTTGTCAAAGTCCAGCTCTGTTTTCAGCACACAGTTCTAGTCTGTGTTGCTTAAAATGCTAATGAGCTCTGCTGACCCCGCCCCCTCTTCTGTGGGGTGACGTGCAGACTGTAAACAGCAGCCGCTAAACTGGCTAACTAGCACAGTATTAGGAAAGGTGATTTGCAAAGATTCATAAAAACCAAGACCTACTTATGTAGATGAAGCTGGATCACGAATCATTTGCACGAAGATAAACGCATTTAGGCAGATTTTTGGGGATCTGCGCATTCCTTTCAAAAACTAAAGCAACGTTAATCCTCTGCATCTTCAGCTGCTCAGATGTCAGGAGTAAATGATTTAAATGATGAGATTACATCCAACAACAAAACACCTCAATCGCTTAATCTGAGACATTCTTGTCTTCCCCTTCACCAGAGTAGACACAATGGTTTACAGCTCACAGCTCACTCAGGGCTGGTCTTAAGACAACCTTGTCAATCAACTATTGGGGGAGGGGCCTGTGCAGAACTATGTCATTCTGACAGGAATCTCAGAGAACACTGATATGAGAAAGGGGATTTGTAAAATAGGGATTTTTTTAAAAACCACTGGGTGGATTTTTATCATTATAGGGTGGATGTGTACACACACTTCCAACACACATTTATGTTCAAACAACAACAAAAGTGAATTTTGCATCCAATGACCCCTTTAAGAGTATATTAAGGCCGCCAGGTCTATCTGATGGTTTAATGTGATGAGGCTTCTGTCTGAAACAGATTGCAGACATTATTATTCCATAAAACATATAACCGCTTTATTTTCCTAAAAATGAAGTACTGAAGTGTCAGTATCCACTGAATCATGGACTAGCTTAGTGCCAGACTCTACAAAAGGCATTGTGCCAAGTCAGTGCCACTTAACCATGTCTATAAAAATGTTTTGTTGACTTCTGAAATTCATTAAATTCAAAAGACAATCTCATACAAGGCCAACAAAACAATTTCCAAAAGTGAACTGACTTTAATATTCACATTAAGTGGGTCTTCAGCAACATTTCTCTGAATTCTGTGTGTAATAGTCTTCGTTTCAACCCAAAATGTGACTCTCAGTCATAATAACTGATCTGCGCGGTACAATCTGCAGCACATTGTATTGTCAAACGCGATGTTACTGGAGCTTTGATCGATCATTTCTGGGGTGATTCCACTTTATTCTTTGTTGGATATTTGTAATTCACATTCATTGTACTGTAGATCAAATACATAAAGCGCCCCTATGCACAGTAATGAAGCCAGCGGCTCTTAGGAAGGAAAAAGGCCTTTTTAAAGTATTTAGCTGACACTGGAGTTATGATCACCCTTTGAGTTTTCTTCACAGGATTGTACCGTTTCCATTTAATGGTTACTGTGAGCTGCCTTAAAGTGAACATGAAATCAAAGCTGACCTCAATTCATTAGTTTCTTAATGCACAGTTCATCTGTGCATACTGTGCCAACTTTTCACAACCCAATTATATTCTGATGAATCAAATCAGGGGTGAACTGAATGAATTTTTTTGTATCACTCTAATATTGAGGTAAAATGAATGCAGACCATTTCATGTTTACATTAAACCACTACAAATGGAGCTACAACAGATCATCTAGAAAACATATCAAATATACTCTAGAAAAACTGAATATAAACTTGTTCTAATGAGAAGAAACTACTGCAACTTTAAAGCATCGGTCGTTTCAAATGTTGTCAGCATTCTGCCATCTGTATTTAAATATGAAGAACTACATAACGCAAAACTTCCCTCGTCTTCTGCAGTACATATTTCTTTGTCATTTGAGAATGGTTTTATGATGGTTTTTAAATGAAGGCCCTCAAAATGTGTTCTATACAAGATGTCAAGTCTAAAACACTGTGACAGACTGAGTGAACTGGTTTGACGTTTGTGTTATTGATTGAAGCTGATCTCCCATTACAGGGCATCCACGCTGCCCACCGGTTTAATCTCAGACAGCAGGTGAGGTTCAGTGCTGTGTGCCTGTTAACCTGCACTGCTTCCCCGAACCAATCCGGCCCTTTCACTTCATAACCCAAAGCCCCACAATCCACCAGGACATCACCACCCATCACAGTGTGTCCGATCGCACCGGGTGTGTGTGTATGTGTCTCTCTTTAAGAGCCCCACCATAGCCTGCACAGATCATTGGTTGTCCCTTGCGTTCATCACGCCTGCCTGCTCATTGGCTGCTGCTTTTTTGACGTACCAGGTGGTTAAAACGTCTCGTTTGTGTTTCAAACAGGTTCACTGTGGGACACGACGGGACTGAGCCAGACCAGGAAGAGAACTTCTGGTCCCAAGCGCTAGAAGACCTGGAAACATGCGGCCAATCCGGGATCCTGCGAGAACTTGAGGTAACACGGGAAGAAAAAGGCATCCATTTGTGTTCATTCCCCTCTACCTACATTCATCCTCTAGCTCTTCCCATTCATCAACCACACTTCACAATCTTTTATCAGTAGCATGCTGTACCAATCCTGGTTTTGTGTAACAGCTCCTTCTTTTTCCAGGACAAGCCAGACAGGCTTCTGAATAAGAGAAACCTGGCCATCTTGGTACCCCTTTCCTTTCTTTGGGCTTCCTCTTTTGCTTGTAGCGCTGGCACCCAAGTGTTCTTCTCGTGCTAATGGGCTCAGAGTCTCTCGCTAGGGGCCTGCTTGAAAAGGGTTGGGGGGGGGGCTCACAGACAACCACTACTGGCATCCACTTCAGATCCTAGGGGTGCATTCGAGATGAATTATGACCTGTTAAAGGTGTAGTTCACCAAGATTCTGTCTTAATTTATTCACAATTATGTTTTTCCAAGCTTATTTACATTCATATAAGAGATAGGTATTGAGTCATTCTAAACATATCTTATTTCAGTTAGTACCAAGGTAACAATTTCAGTTTTTTGTTTTTAAGATTAGAAGTTTTTCAGCATTTTTATTTTTTATTTTATTTCAAAACCCCTAAATATCACAAATAATTCATTGGTCAGAAACTGTGCCAATACAAACACCTTTTTTGTAAAATAACAATAAAAAAAAAAACATTTGCATTCACTCAGAGCTTGCGAAAAAAAAACATTGGAAAACTAGGTTGCAGTCATTAGACTAATGAACAAATTCTGTCTATTTTAAGGCCATCACATTGTTATCGTTCCAAATGTTGTTACTCAGAAAAACAAGTGGTGAAAGTCTTCGCCTGTTAACAGCACAGCCTGCTGTGAAGAAAATGTGCTCTGACGGCACAGGGACACACTGATATCAGTCTGATATGCGTCGTCTGAGTTTCTCATTGCGGTTATCTTCCCACCATAAAGCAGATCCTCATCTAGTGGGATGCTTGACTCTTAACGAGAACTGAATATGCCAATAAGAATCGAAATATTGCCACATTTGGCTCTGCCTGAAAGTACATGGCAGTATCTCTCATCAACCTCGACATCATGTATTCGCACACAATGTGTAAAGGTGAAATTCAGGTGACAGATTCAAAACATTTTATTGGTGCAAAGTTCGAATAGTGTTTTTACAAGTCAACTTGATGCGAACGAGATTAGATTTGAGAACCATGAAGGACGAGACACAAAACTATGGCTTTTGATGACTTTAAGTTATTACTCATGACTTTAAGTCAATACATTGAAGTCATTTTTAATCATTACTTTTATGATGATTTTGTGGAGCTTGACAGTGTTTTTGCCTAAAAATGCCTTTTAATTTGGAAGAAATATGGGTTTGGAACAACATAAGGGTCTGTAAATAATGACAGAATTATAATCTTTGCGTGAAATATTCCTTTAAATACAATAAAAGATGGATATAAGGTGGATGGAATGGTTTAATGATTAAAATAACTGCACAAATTTCTGGGAAAATAGCTTTAGCCTGCTGTTAATTACATTTTATTTTTTGTCAATGTCTTTCAGTAGATTATATCTGCTGTCATGTCGCACATTGTTGGATTTGACATGCTTTGTGGCCAGCCTTGAAACGTTTCATGAAAGCAGATTGATTTTCTTGCCTTCGCTTTATCAGGTACCTTAAGTTAAATGCAGACCACGAGTAGCCGACAGCGCAGACAAGCTTTTAGTACTCAACGTTAGGAATCGCTTTGAAAGCTCTTCACTTTCCATCCCACTTGTCTGTGGAAATGCGATAAAATGCCTTTTCCGCTGAATGTACCCTTTGGCCCTAATTGGATTCGATGAAAGTGTTTGCCTCTGGTTTGTGTCCGTAGAATGTACTATTGAGTTTGAAACGGCCCGAAAAACATTGTACGAAAGTCAGACGTTTTCATTTTTCACATGCTGAATTGATTGAATGTGGTGTCAAGATGCATGATTTACATGTCTGATCACCGGTTTAATGATTTTATTTACGCTGCTTACCACAAATTCATCGCTTAGAAGACTTGCCTCTTTTGTGTGGTCACCTGTCATTAACCTGGAATCCCATTCCGTGCAGTTTGGGTGAGATTCACGCAAACTAGCAAATGACGGTGGATTGACGAGAACGAAGGCATGTGGGCTCATGCTAAGCATGATGGAAGAGCTGCAGCAAGGCTTATTGATGTGGAAACAGTTCAATCTTGTGTAGAATTGTCCTAAGCAAAAGACGAACCAGACCTGGGTTCTTTTTGAAGATCATCTTCAAAGGACTTCAAGAAACCTTTAAAAAAAAAATCATTGATTGTTTAATCATTGCCATGGCTTGCCATGGTGGAAGTCGAAGAGGTTCAAACCACCCATTAGTGTGTGAAAATGCATGTTACTAAACGTTTGTGTATCGTCCATCAGCATTTTGTTAACTAACTGACATAAAGAGTGTTTATTGGTGTTTCACTGTCAATATAATGTAATGTAATTGTTCAAAAGTTTGGAGTTGGTAAGAATCTTAAGCTCACCAAGCTGCATTCAGCTGATCAAAAATACAGTAAAACAGTAATATTGGAAAACTTATTGTTTTCGGTATTCTTTGATGAATACAAAGTTCAAAAGAGCAGCATTTTTTGAAATAGAAATCTTTTGAAACTTTATAAATGTCTTTACTTGTCACTTTTGATCATTTGAATACATCTTTGCTGAATAAAAGTATACATTTTAAACATAAAAAAAAACATACTGATCCTAACTTTTGAACAGTAGTTTTGAAAACTTAAATTTACTTAAAAGTGTGTTTTGAATACATTTTGCTTTATAACCTTCTCAGAGCTTATTTTTATTCATACTCAGCTCCGTTCCTCATGGTTTTCCCTGTAGGCCACCATCATGTCGGGCAGCTCTTTGAGTTTAAACCACGATCCTGTGCCCACCCGAAGCCATCTGGGCCGCCAGGCTAGCTTTCAGGAACGTGGCAGCAACAAAACACAATACACACAGGCCAACCGCAGCAACACGCTGCCCACTGACGTCGGCAGAAAAGCTTTCGCCATGAGGAGAATGAAGCAGGAGATCAAAGACATCATGTCGCCGACCCCGGTTGAGCTTCATAAGGTGGGAATACAGTTTTTTTTTTTTTGGTCATTTCATGATAAAATAGCTATACAGCAGGCTTAATGTGTGAAACTGCGCCCACATTCATAGGTGAACCTTTTGAAGGACTCGGACCCTGAAGACTTCGGGTTTAGTGTGTCTGACGGAGTCTTGGAGAAGGGGGTTTATGTAAACAATATCCGTCCAGGCGGCCCTGCTGAAATCGGAGGACTCAAGCAATATGATAGACTGCTACAGGTGATTTACTGTAGTTCAGACCCGTGGTATAATGGGACAACAAGTACCATAATACCCCCCCCCCCCTTCCATTTACATTTCATTTTCAATAATGGAAACCACACTGTATCAGCAATTTTATTAATCTTTTAAAATGAAATCAAAAGCAGACATATTTAAATGGCTTTCTTTTTGTTGTGTGGCTATTTATTTCCTAATATTCACAGAAACAGTTCATATTGCTAATTAATTATGTGTACAGCCCAACTTCAAAGTTATTCATCCAATTTTTGCCAGATTCTGCATTAAAAAGTAAATCCCATTTTCATGACTAGATTTCGCAATTCTGTGTTTTCTGCATAGATCGCAAGATCATAGGACCCTAAGTACAGAAAAAGTTATGTAAATTTATGCTTGTTTTGTGTCATAGATAAACCACGTCCGGACTAGAGACTTTGACTGCTGCTTAGTGGTTCCTCTTATAGCAGAGTCCGGGAACAAACTGGATCTAGTCATAAGCCGAAACCCGGTTTCCTCCCAGCCCTCGGAACTAAACCCTTTGTCCAATGACGAGGCAGCAAACTGGACTGACCCCAGGGACCCTCTCGAGCAGCCCACCGCGGGGCTGGAGCAGGGCCAGCACAACTCTACGCTAGCGGGACTAGAGGACAGAGACCCCAACAATACTTTATAGCAGAACTCCTCCCAGGTGCCTGCAGTGGAGCGCTTCTCCTCATGGTGCTAAAGCGAACCCTCCCCTCCCTAAAACGGCTCCCTCTAGTGGAGGAAAACGAGAGGGGCCTGTTGTCCTATAGCACACACCCAGTCCCTTTCCTAAGTCAGAGCATGAACCACCATGACTAAGAGGTCCTTTCCTGACAAGCTGGGTGTTTTTACCCTGTGAAAATGGCGGCGAAGACCACACTGACCTCTTGGAAAACCAAATTGTGGGGGGACAAAAAACCTGAAACAGTGCCATCCCTAATTTTTATTGCCAATAAACGAGAATAGTTTTGAGGAGGACTCAAAAAAAGAATGCATAAAAGCAACACTGAGACTTTTACTTACGATATCGGACTGGCCACTCTGTGATTGTCCGTATTTGTGTGAGTCTGAATGAGTGCGCGCGTGTCCCGAGACTTTATTACGCAAGCCTCCACTAAGTCTGTCAAAGTTTCACATTTGAAACGCAACTGTCGATCCTCCTATTTTGTGATACTGAAACACAAGTGTGCGTATAGTGTATGTCCGTGTATTTCCTTCTATCTGATGCCAAGGTCAGATCCCTTTTCTTCGAGAGATTATACAGCTGTTATGGGGAAAAAAATCAGCACAATGAATTCGGTAGCCATTTTTCAATTGTGACTGAATATGGGTTATAGCCTAATGCATGAGACCTTTTAATGATCTATTTTGTAGTACTTCTGTCCAAAAAAAAAAAAAACCCACAAGCGCTTGGCTACATGAAAAACACCATGTTTCGGTTCACTGTCAGCTATATCAACGTAAATATGAAATCCAATGTCGCTCATATAATAGAGGGTGGCACAAAGGCACCTTATCTTGAAATTGGACAGATGTCTATTTTTATGAATCGAGGCGGATGATTTATAAGGGATGCGTGTGTTTCTGAGCGATAGCTGGTTAACATGAGGTCACTATCGACCATGTACCGAAGCAGATTGACGGCACGGAGAAGGTCATACAGTTCGGAAACTCTGCACTTTGATTGGTAACCGTCGTAGGTCTGCGGTCTCCAGACTCTCGCCCCACATTTTGAGAAAATCCATCATTGGCCCAAATGATAGAACAGCTTATTTATTCCAACATCAATCTCCTAAATGAAAACGGCAGGCGTTCAAGTAGGTACTCGCATATTGTTTACTCCGCTGTCTGTGATAAATGAGAATATTACGGCGAACAAATTCATCTCATTTGCTTAAATTTGCAGTATCCACTTATGACAAAATGCAAGCATGGGGTTGATGTCCATGAGTAAAAAAAAAAAAAATGCTGAAAAGGTTTCTGTATTCCTCCCCACATTGTTAAAATAGTTATCAATCATTATGGTAATTTGTGTATGGTACTGTTATGGTTTAAATGTCTCATCTGATATTTTTTTCCAGAATGTGTAAGCCCAAAGGGTACGCAATCCATTTGTAAAGAGAAAAAAAAACAAAGTGTCAAATCATGAGAGAATGGATTCATTCTACCATTTGTGGTAGACCAATAAACATCTCATTTGTAGCTCTACTTGGAAATAAATAATGTTAGTAAAGAAAAAAAAATGCCATAAGTAAGCAGCTAATGGCAATGAAGACCCTCACCCACCTGTGTGAAACTGTGCTTTTGATTGAGTGACGTCACCCTCGTTGTCAGTGCTCAAAGATCCTGTCTACTCACTATTTTCTAATGGCACATTGTGGTTCAACTCCTGAACCGAACAAAAACCTCATCAAGCCCACTTGATGGAGAACGTCTGACGATGATGAAAAGGTGTCTTTTGTTGTTTTGATAAACTTTCAGGTACGGGTTCATTCCCCAAACTCATGTTTCTCAATCCGCTTGAAACAAATCTTGAATTATGGTTTTCAAGCCCTGATTCAAAAGTTAGTTGTCACTTTCATTACGCTTTCCTTGACCTTGACCTATGTTTGTTACAACACTTCACTGTGTTACTGCAAATACACGCCGGTCAAGTGAAACAAGTCATTTTTATGTTCCATTCGTGGAAACGTTTAGTGAAGTCAAGCACTGCCAGTTAAAATAGTGGGTGTTCATTTTCAGTATATAATAATTTTATGATTCAATGTCACGGTTATGTCCCTAAAATATTGTATTTTTATTTCTAATGGACAGGTATTATGAGCTGTAAAGTATTTTTGTACAAATTTAATACTTTGTTAGCATGATGTTTATCGTGTATGTATAAATTTGGGGATTCCTACAGCTGTAATCCTTTGTATGGCCGACGAACAGAGAAACAATAAAACAACATGCCGAGTGAAGAGATGGCACCGAAATGCTCTTTTGATTTAATCAGACATTTATGTTATACAATTTAAAGATCCCCTGCCACTCACATTGACATAACAGTACAGACTTAGGATACAAGCAGATAGTAAACAACAAAATTATACAGTGAACAATGAACTTAAAGAGCCACACAGATGGGAAATCAAAAATTACCTGTATTACAGTGTATGATGTAGCTGTCCATCAGTGTAAACAATGTGCAAAGTAATTAAACCAAAAAGTACACGATTTATAAAGTTATTGGCTTCTAAAGTAAGGAGTTGACTCTGAATCGCTGAAACGAGTCGTTATAGATTTCAAATCTTTTGCCCATCTCTATGTACGTCACTAGGAGCACTTTGCATAATAATCTCCGCCTACCGTCTTGGGAGAAACGAACTCTGACCTGCCCCACCCCCCCACACAGACGCTCTGGTTGGTGTGATAGCATCATGTCGAGGAGACAGTGTGTTTTTAATTGTAAAGGCAAGTTTGTTTTATTTTCACTGCCAAAGAATGAAGATCAGAAGAACCAATGGCTAAAATAAATTTTCACCACAATACCAGAGCAGTACAACAAATCCCTTTTGTTGTGTTCACAACATTTCACTGATGACTGCTTTTCTAATCTCGGTGAGTACAAGGCGGGATTTTCAAAGCGTTTGGCCATAAAAGATGGTTCATTACCAACTTTATTTAGACCAACGAGCATCTCCAAATCACAACGCGAAGTATGATTATGAAGTTATGTGTCTGTTTTCTCCCGAGCGTCTTATCAGTATGTGTGCTGTCTGCGCTGATCGTCATGTACAAACACGTCATTAAAATGAAGTGTAACTCCGTGAATACTCAACGAAGAGACATGAGAGAGATATCTATAGAAAGCATGACATGTCTACTTTAAAACTAAACAAGTGCTGCTGAAAACAGATATTCTGTGATAAAGTAATCCATATGAAAACTACGCGATGTCTGTTTTTCATGTCTCCCTTCATTATATCTAATGTGACCAAGCCCCCGCACTGAACGCGCTATTAAGATTCAAACTGAAGCGCGCGGCTTGAATACACCCACACAGAAGAAAAAGCAGCGAGACTGTTCAAGTTTTTTATTTTACTGTTTGCTTTAGCGGTAAGAGGAATAAGACATAATTCACCCCAAACAGATGCTAAGGCATTGTTTACCGTGGAGGTGTGTGCGGAACAACCAATCAAAACTATGTCAGTTGACCAATCAGAACACAGTATGCTACCGAAAGGTAGGGTTTAAGGAAACTGAATCTTTTGAACAGCTTCGTGCGGACCGTTTGGGGATCTCTGAGAATTGGGGTAATTTTAAAATGATATTTTGACAAAATGACAATGTTTTTTAACCTTGGATGGATTTAAACCTAATGTACAGGACTTATAAACAGTGATAGGCAGCTTAGAATTTTCATCTTACTGGCTCTTTAACATCATCTGAATATGAAATTATAAATAATATTAATTTCTTTGACTTGTTATTATTCATAAATCAAGCCCTTCAAACAAGCGCCTCCAACATTATCAAAATTAAGTGCAAAGAGGGTCACACCCTAGACGAGAAGCACCACATCTTAAGAATGTGCCTTCCACTATCAATTCCTGCCACATCACTCATATCATTTTCCATTCAACTGCATTTACAATTATTTGAGATAAATATTTGTACATACTGATTTCACCCTTGGCTGCAAGAGTGCACTTTCCACTAATTAATTGGTTTCTTGGCTTGAATATTGTCTGCTTCATATGGAATAGTAATATTGATTGCCCTTTCTTTTTAGGTTTGCACGGTTTTTGTTCTAACTAAATCTAAATTGAAACTCACTGATGCCATTTGGTTCATTTTAGAAGTTCACTTTTGCCTATAAGCAGGTCTCTGTTGCTTCTTCCAACCCAGAAAACATGAAAAAGAACAATCCAGTAAATTTATCTGCAAGCCTGTGAAAAAACAAGCCGCTCAGATTTCGCTCTCCCCGTGGCATAGAAAGGTGATATTATAATTATAATATTACCGCCCCTTAATCTGCACATTTCCACCCACGACACTGCCACTGTGTTTTCGCAAGCGACGACGGTGCATTTTCAAAATGATATGAAAAATCATTTGTGGGGTTTTTTGAGCAGGAACTTCACATTCTAGAGACACCTGAGACCTATTACATATCGTAAAAATGGGCATAACAGGTCTCCTTTAAACTTGAATAGGCGAGTCTACAATGACATGTCTGGTGTGCGATACTTGAGAGATACTTTTTCATCCCATTCTCTCTCAAATGAGAACGGCTTGGCTTTTTAAATGGGTGTCTATGGCAGAGAGGCATCGATTAGAGTTCAGTACGTTACTATTACTATATTAGGACTCAAAGAACTTCTAGTGCCTAGTTACATTACGATATGTGTCAAAATCACAGTATGATAAAGGTCATAGACATTAATGACTATTGATGTCGGTTTGAGTTAGCTTAGCATACAGACAGCTGATTATGTAGAGTCTGCAGACTTGTTACTTGACTGTCATTTGGCTAGCAGATGCTTTCCATTCAGAAAAGCATTTGCAGCTCTTGTCTCCCTGAGTAAGCAAGTGGTGAGTGTCATGCTCAAGGAGCAGTGCTGATGGAGTGGGATTGATCTCACTATCTCTTCTCTTAGAAGCAGAGATACATAACCATTAAGCTTTCACTCGTTTGAACCATTTCTACTACTTTAAATTATAAGCAGCTTACAGCTTGACAAGCAGCTTTCCTAAAACTCCTCTGGTTGTGTCACGTTTGCTGTTAGAAGGGAGAGCTCCATCTGGTGCTCACTCGGGGTACAGACTCACAAGCAGTTATGATTATCAAGGTTGTTTATTTTTCTAAAGCTTTTGGTGGTTCTGTAATTTAAATCTACTTAACAGCTGTTTTTGTGCAACAAGAATTACTCTATATAATGAGGATGAATAGTGCATGTTGGAAATTAAAGATGATCTATTTTGTATCACACCAGCTGTTACAATAACACTTTAAATTAAAGATAGGCTATCTTCCTCGGCCTGCATGATGATTTTAAAGACTTTCTTGGCCTTAAAGGAATAGCTCACCCTGAAAGTACTCAACCTTAGGCCATACAGATGAAGATGAGTTTGTTTCTTCATCTGAACATTAGATATGTTCTTCAGATTTTATAGACTCATTACATCACTTGCTCACCAGTGGACCTTTTACGATGAATGGGTTGCCATCAGAATAAGTGTCTTGTAAAGCAAAAATCGATATGTTTGTAATAAACAAATCAAGAGGTTTTTAACCATAAACGATATTTTCAAATACGAGTGCTCTATTCATAGAATTGCTTTCTCCATTGAAAGATTTGTCTCATCTGGATCAGGAGAGAAATATGCACAGATCTTTTATTCTATTTAGAATAGTTTCGAAATTCTGTTTAGTTTTTATTTCTATTTAATTCTATTCTGTTTAGAAACCAAAACCGGTCTAAATAAATATGTTGGTGGATTTTGATGTGAGAGGACAGCAGGGGATGGACTTTTTCACTTATTGATTACGTCCCGAAATATTCAAGATTTAAAGTTAAATTCCATTAATTATACATTTTTTTTCTTACAAACACAGATTTTCACTTCACAGTTTGTTAATGGACCGAAGTCATTTGGTTTACTTGTTGTGATGCTTTTATCAGCTATTTGTCTCTCAATCTGACGGCACCCATTTACCGCAGTGGATTCAGTGGTGAGCAAGTGACGTACAGCTAAATTTCTCCAAATCTGTTTTGATGAAGTAAAAAACTCATCTACATCTTGGATGCCCTGAAGGTGAGTGCATTTTCAGCAAATTTTCATTTTGGGGTGAAATATTCCTTTAAGATTGCTGGTAATGTAACTATACTTTTTCTATTAGCCTGTAATAGCTGATATGGTGTAAAAGGAAAAACAAGGATTGGAAATAGAAAAGGAGCCAGTGCTATGTGCCACATGAAAGAAATGATGTGATGGAAAGCATCCCCTGGATGCGATAAGCCATAAGGTTACTCAGAAACACATACAGGGGATGCAGGAGACAGTGTACTTCCAAATGAATTATGTGGCCATGTCCCCGAGGCTGGCTCTAGATAGACTTTAATGAAATGCTGTGTGGACTCCATAAAGAGCTGGCTTCCACCTCAAGCTCCTGAGGGAAAGCAACGGCAGTGATGCATTTTGTTAAGCATGCCCAAGAGAGACTGTGAGCAACTTATGCAGCAACTCTGGCACTAAACAAATCCCACCGGCATGTCATTACATGGCCGAAACCAGCACACAAAAGAGAAAGACAACAGTATTCTCTTTGGAGATGAGGTTGTAATTAAACCTGAAGGAAATTACTTTGCACCCACTGCTGGGGTTATAAAATAAGTGGAATATTAAAAATAGCGCAATGAATTGTCTGAGTATGAGCGTGTGTCGGTTTAATATGAGGTGGAGCTCTCCGCGGGGTCTTTTACTTACTTGTATTAGCTGATTAGCACCACAAAGGAAGGAAGCAGGTGCAGGAAACCCCTCTGAGAATGGGAAAGAGATGTGGATTCTCCAGCGTACCTGTTGGGAAATTTAAATGTAAGACGTTTGGAATGAATTAAGTAAAGTACAATCGTGATTGAATTTGGATGTGTGCTAATTCATGTCCTCCAAGGTCATCTCCTGAATGACCTGTGCTTTATATAATAGTGTATACTTAGAGGTGCAAATCTGGTGGGGGACCAAAACAGAGTGTTTGGGGGATGATTGGTCATTTTAGAAAATGCGAAACTAGTCTTCCAAATGTCGTTTTTAATTTTAATCATATGTCAGGAATTGTATAAATCAGGAAGACCGGGTGAAGTTGTCACGAGGTCTACATCTAAGTAACCTTATATGCTTAAAAGTAGTTAAAGGAGACTTAAAAAAAATTGCAGGGTGTCCAAGAAAGAGGTAATATTGAGGGTTAAAAAAATTACCAATAAGCGTCCGCATAAGAGGATTTACCAGTCATTCTATAATTTAGAGTACATTTCATGTCCACTGATGTTGATTATATTTTTTCTAACAAATTTTCTTATCCATTATGTGAACAGCTTATCTAAAAAAAAAAGAAAAAAGAAATGACCCTGATATCTACATGTCTATTTTTTACATGAAAAGCCCGTGAGCTCAAAATAATGAATAAAAATGCTAGTCAACATTATCTATAATAAATTCCTAAAATCTGCACATCAGAAAAATAAATAAACCAAGTGGATAAAATGTTTATTACAACACCATGTGACCAGCATCATTTGGTCATTTTCTTGTTTCTTGTAGATTTTGAACACAATATTGTAAGTGCCCTCTCTTTATCATCATTATTTTATTTTAAAAAATCCTGTCTTGACAGTGTTGACAATATCACAATGATATCTGCAAAAATGATTCTTAAATTCAACAATCACTGTACATACATGTCCATAACATAGATTACAATTTCACCAAGATACATATCCTTCCCTTGTAATACTAAAAGGGTGTTTATTATTTAAGCTTGGCAACTAGGCTTCCATGCAGTACACTTATGAAAAACATTAGAGGCTATAAACTGAATCCGAGCCATTTTGATGTGAAAATGATCCATATAGCTGTCGAAATTCACAATAAGTTATAAAATTGTTGTGTCATGATATTTAAATGGTGCTTCAAAGCTTCAAATAATAGGCTAGATAATGATAAAGACAATGATATAGGTCTTAAATGTATTCATTTATCATATGACATTGTGGTAATTTTTGGTACTTTGGTACTTTTTCGTGTTTCAGTTATTTGTTTGGAAAATGCCTGTACCAGAGTTGTTCACAAGTTGCAGGGGTTGCTCTAAATCATTATCTTTTTCATCACTGACAAACGGTAGTACACGTTCAGGCTTCTTTTCAACGGATAAGTAAATATATCTACTTTATCTACTGTTTTTGTACTTTGTATTTATTTCGCCTTACAGTTTTACCTCGTCAAGTAGTTAAATAGCTGTATGAACTGTCTAAACGATACTGACTGAATCGCGAATCATTCACACAGTTACTAACCAGCTAATGATTCATTAAATAGAACCGATTCAATCAATCATTAGCTTGCTTCCTTGATACTTCAGAGTGGAAGTAGGTTTACTTTTAGGATAAAATAATTATTTATATTACCAAAGTCAATTATAAAGCTGTATTATTTAGCTACAGGTTTTATATTATTATCTTTAATAATTTAGTGTTACATGGGCATTTGACAGTCAGTGAAATGTTTTGTGTTTTATACGTTTTGTTTAGCAGTCATTTGACGCAATGATAACTTAAGTATAAGATTACTTACTGTAAAGTGTATTTGAGGATATCTCACTATACACACTAGACACCGTATTAAAAACAAACACGTATTATAATAATAAATGCATACTAATCTTACAGTTAGTGGTTTCTATCATCCGCTAGGTGGCAGTAAGCACGTCTTTGTAGTATGGAATGAAAAGAAAAACCACAGAACGAGACGGTAGAGAGCGTCTTATTATCTCTTGTGTTTATGATTAAATGATACGCGTTTAATTCGATCAAACATGAATGAGGAGAAGTATCCGCGATCATCCATTGAGGATGATTTTAATTATGGCACGAACGTCGCGACGGCGAGTGTCCACATCCGGATGGGTGAGTCGCAGTTTACATGTATTAAAAAGCCTTTGGTGTCTACGTAATCAGTAATGTAGTCCATTTAAGAACATTGACAGGAAATGAATAACATGGACAACAGCTGGAGTGGGATCCCAGTTTCATTTCAATTATTTATTTCACCGTGTTTCTTTATGAGGTCCAGATAAACAGGAGACTTATGGCGCAATCTTAAATCAGCTGTCATGAGGCGCATTCATTTATTTGCATTGCAGTTCTTTGCAATGTTCAGAAAACAGACTATAAAATGTGACTATTAGTTTTCTTAGAAATCTGACATGTTTCTTATTTAGTTGTCAAACCTGCTTATCGAGGTTTAGTGTGACTGGTCGACATCTTGTTTAAAAATATAAATAATCCCAGGGAAGCCAAACATCTCGTGTGAAATTTTAGGAAATGTAGTATGACATGTCCGGTTGAAGAGTTGATGCTCAAGTGTTATTTCTCTTTAGATTTCCTCCGCAAGGTCTACACCATCCTGTCATTGCAGATTATTGTCACCACTGCTGTATCTGCCCTTTTCATGCTCTGTAACCCCATAAAAATCTTTGTGCATGAAAGGTAAGAGCACATCCTCCCCTGTAGGTTCACCACATCATTGTGGCTGTTAAATGATTCTAACTGCACTTTAATCTATGTCAATATATCAATGTGATGCACTGTGTTCATTTTTCAGTCCCGTGCTGGTGTTGATATCTGCTATCGGGTCCCTTATCCTTCTCCTTGCCTTGGCTGTGTACCGTCACCAGCACCCTGTCAATCTTTACTTGCTGTTTGGATTTGTGAGTATGCCACAAAACTTTATATAGGTGTGTATGTGCATATATTTATGCACTTCATATTATGAAGAACTGTAATGTAATGGCTATAAATGTTTATGCAGACTCTGTTGGAATCTCTGTCTGTAGCCACTGCAGGTATGTTCATTAATTTTCTTCATTTATAAAAGTCCACTCACATAATATTAATGGATACTTCCTTGAAGGATAATCTGATCCCATATTTTTCTGCTTTTAGTGTCATTTTATGAGTACACCATAGTGCTCCAGGCCTTTGTGCTCACGTCTGCTGTGTTCCTGGGTCTCACTGCCTACACTTTCCAGTCTAAAAGAGACTTCAGCAAACTCGGAGCCAGGTAATTCTCTCTTTCTCGTCCGCTGAAGGCCCGGATCTGTCACATTCATCACAGTAACTGAGTGCAAGAATTATTGTTTTAATCCATTTGCTCCTGAAACTGTGCGGAATGATGTTCTTGCGTTGTGGCAGAAGTTGTCTCTGGAGAAACATTCTTCTTTCCAGTCATTAAAATGAAATGTAACAGAAAAATGGGGGTCCATGAGTCATAACTCTGTTATATGATGTGATGCATGGTCCACTCATCGGCATGGGAAGTCGCTGGGTGGAAAAATGAATGTCTAGAGTCATATTATTGGTCTGTTTAATAGGCAACCTGCTGAAACAGGTTGTCTGTCCTTTGTTTGGTTTTTTTATAATGCAAATGCTAAAAAAAAAATCCTAATTGGTCATATTTTTTCCTAGTCTGTTTGCTGGCCTGTGGATCTTGATCATTGCAAGCTTTATGAGGGTGAGTCTAAGGCTAAATTCAACAGAATGCTCCGGGTTTAATACAAGTTTAATTGTATATATTGGTGGGTTTTTGTTAAATGTGAGCCAAAATCATCACAATTAAAAGAACCAAAGACTTAAACCACTTCAGTCTGTGTGCATTCGAATATATTTAATACATTAGCTTCACAATTTGAGTTGAATTACTGAAATAAATGAACTTTTCCACGACATTCTAATTTGTTGAGATGCACCTGTATAAATAGTTTGTTTTTTATTATTTATCAAATTGACTGACTTGAATTTGTCAAGAGTCGTACAGTCAAGTGGCTTCATTTAATTTCGAGACACATTTCATCAACTGCGCAACTCTGTGTCCTTCAGCTTTTCTTCTACAATGACACGATGGAGTTGGTCTTCGCTGGGGCTGGAGCTCTGCTGTTCTGCGGGTTCATTATTTTCGATACTCACTTGCTGATGCATAAGCTGTCACCGGAGGAGCACGTCCTGGCATCCATCAATCTGTACCTGGACATAGTCAACCTGTTCATCTACATCCTGCGCATCCTCGACTCCATGAAGAAACACTGAATGTTAGATGCTCCTCTTCACTTTCTGAAGTGAATTCTGGGTGCAGTGCTGGGAGTGGTATAAAAATAATATTCTTTCATTTAATAGATTCCATATAAATTAAATAATGTTGTAACTAATCAAATAATAAAGATTTGCACACAAAAAATGTATACAACAATCTAAAATATTTATTTGAATAAAAGTCTTCAAAAAATCACTGAATATAAGACATTAATGTCTTTGCATTGCAGTTTTTGCAGTGTTCAGAATAAATGGAGTATGTGTGCTTTTCTTCTAACTGGGCATTAACAGCAAGCTCCTCAAGACACTCTTATTGCGATGTAGTTTCCCAACCAGCTGAATACTTTCAGCTTGCAAATCGGTATTTGTAATTTAATGGCCGCATGAATTTTGCAAACCTGATTGTACAACTTAACTTGATCTGCTGTGTTGATTAGATTTCTGTCGACTGTAGTGTGACTTGTAATCCATGGTGATTTTGCATATTTAATTAGGTGTTGTTGTGAATCAGTGTTTATGGATTGGGAACAAACTGTATTTGAAGCCTGAGACTCTTTTCTTTAATTTAGACTTGTATGTGGGATCTTAATGAATAACTTAAATTCTAATTAGACAATCTTACTAAAAAAAAAAAAAAACTATAATGAAATCAAAATGCAAAGATTTTAAAATGTAGTTAAGTACGGTTGTATTTGCAGTTTTTGGTGTCACAATAGAACATTCACTAAACAATGTTAAAGCAGCATGCAGTCACTTTCAAATGTATCAAACTATTTTCCATTATGTCTGCTCATTTTTAATAAACAAAAAAATTACAAAATAATTGAGAACATAATATTCAGGGACCTCTATATGTTCTGTATCCAAAGTGCAATAAACATCATAATAAAAATATTAATTATTATCATAAAACAAATATATTGCTGTAATTTTTTTTTTTTTAAGGACACAATGGTTATATATAAAAACTGAGATGTCATAAAATGTTATGTTTTTGGTGCAGAAATCTAAATAAAATTATTTGAGTCCATATTTGTTGTTTTCATGTACAACAGAAAGTTACCACCCTCGAATCTGATTGGTCAAGGAAAATAACAAAGTGCTATGGCCATGTCATTGCATAAAAAACACAGAATAATAAAGATAAAAATAACTTGTTCCACATGTTCAAAGTGCAAGTATGAGCTTCTGCATACTTTCACTTTAACATGACATCATAAATGAGTTCTGCTTCGTGTTTGATTGAAATCGGTCAGTTTGAACCATTTATTGATCTCTTGGCATCTAAAATCTGAATGTTTCTCAGTAGATCATGGTTATAAAGTGATGTACGTTGGTTTATTCGAGTTGAGAGATTTCAGTTGTGGGGGCTCTTCCGGTTTGGCCTTAGCTCTGGAGTGACAGAGAACATAGATGCAGTGTGGCTGGATCACTGATAGGTGGCAGTATCACACACTCATTACCGCGCTGCACTGACTGGAAAAAGATTTTAAACCCAACCCAGCAATCCCAGTTTAAAAGAGGAATAACATCAATATCTAAGAACATTGACAACATTGTGTAATTATTAACGGTTCGTTAGTTAAAAGGTAGAAATAGAGTAAACAGGGTAAGTTAAAAGGGCAAGGCAATTTTGTAAGATTAACTGGCCAAGATGATGTATGTATAATACATTTGTATGTATGTATAATAACATTTATGATTATGATTTATGATACCGATGTTGTCATAATGAAATATTTAATAAATAAATGTGTGTGTGTCTGACCCTTAAGTGGACTTCATTTCTGGATTATATCCGTATACCTAAGAGTGGGTATTAAAAAACCACGAGAGGAGAGCTCTATTTGATCTCAGTTTCAGAAGTCACATGATTTGCCATCCACACTACTAGATCCCCCTCACCCGTTCTGTTCAGAAAGACCCAGGGAGAGATGGGATGGAGAAATCCACTTAAAATTCCAGGGTGGCTGGTTCTTGAAGGATGGGGGCACTCAGAAATTCTTGTGTGATGACAGCAAGGCTTTGATGTCAGTGTTTTTGTCTCAGGAGAAGCAGGGCAGGGCAGTCTTGAGACAAGAGGGAAAGATCCTATTCTCTAGAGACACTGATTCACTTTACAGCTCAGACTATACACACAATCATATAAGCTGGGAAATTTAAAGCACACCACCCGTTTAAATCTGATCGCTTTTCAAAGCCTTAGTGAGGTGATTTATTTAGTTAAGAGTCTCCTTATGGCACACGTCTGGAAGATTCTTGTTAATGCATTCTCTTACCTCTTTTTTTGTAATTCCCGTATAATTTTCCTAGCCCTTATTTATAGCATTTCATCATATTATAAGAAGGTGGCACAGCAGGTTTCTGTCTGATGTTTCTTGGCAGGTTTAGTTTGATGGAGTGGGTGGTTTGGCATTCCCTCTAAAGGATTCAGAGGTGTTTTCGTTTAGCCCTTTTTGCCTATTTGCACTGTTTGCTGTTTTATTGTTAACAATAAAAGTCCTGCCACACACACGTTTATAGACAAGCTGTGTATACAATATTAAAGAACAGATTTATCAATGTTTAAAAGAGATTAAAGAATTTGGGCATGCAATTGGAAAGAAACTAAAGGGTCTCAAAATTAACCGTTTCCATGCATCAGGATTCCCAAGGAAAATCTGGAAGTATCAGGGAAAATATTGATTCCCAGACCTGGAAAGTCATGCAAAGTCTTAAAGTAATGGAAAGATTATAGAAATGTCTGTGGTCGATTAAAATTTCTATCCATTACAAATTTTATATATTTTTTTTTTTCTTTTTTCATAAAATGGTAAAATGTACATTTTTATTTTTTAAATCGGGTTAAATAAGGCTTAAATGTTTGAATTCAGAAAGCCAATGTTCGTAATAAAGTCATTCCTAACCCTTAGATGGCACCTTGCCTGGGAAAACCACACATGTGCTTGGCAGGACATTGTTAGTATTCAGTATATTTGTTTAGCTATCTGTATTCTGGAAATCAATGACACTTGCACCAAGAGTCAGTGCCCATCCCCAGTAACCACGCTGCAGTGTTCTCGACCTCTACCTGTAAGCCTACTGTATTTTCCGGCAGGGTGATTATGTATGGGGGGCAGAGCAGATCTAAAGCTCTTGGCTCAGACAGCCCATTCTCCTGCTCAGCCTTTGATGTCCTGCTTTCATTGCTTCTCTTTTGCCGGGACAATGACGAGAACCTTTCGCCACAGTGGGCATAATGCACTCGTTGCTTTTGTTGGTTCTGTCTTTCTCCTCCACACCACAGGGGAATTTTTTCCTGACTGGCACAAACAGACTCAAACAACCTCACCTTACTGACGACTTCTGCTTCTCCTTGCAGGGCCTGTACAACATCTTCATATCCTCCTTCTTTCATTGTGCACTTATTTGCATGGTGGGGAATAAAACAGTCTCAAAACACAATTAAGCCTTTAGAAACTCTATTAAAAAGAATTAGCTTGAGCTGTTACACATACAGTTTGGCCCATGCTTGTATTGAAGATGAGTAGCAAAAATGTCAACAGAGATCTAACAAAAGCTAAAGAGAATAAATATCGTAGTACTTTAGAAAGGCTAAGGCTATATGAAGATTTCGAAGACATTGAAAGTTCCTAGAGACACAGCTCTCAGACTTATTTCTTAGCTTAAAGTGTGTTTTACCAGAAAACCTTTGAGGGTGTTGAAGAAAAAGCACAATATCATAAAATGTTTAATCAGAGCAACGGAGAAAAAAGCTGTAATGTACAGCCAAAAACTTGCAAGATGACCCGATGAAAGGAGGAAAACTATTTCAATGCAGTGTGTAAGAAGATAATAAATACCACTCTTGATCAAGAAGAACAAAAAGCCAACTTGAACTTGATAAAATTCATTTGTGTAGACTTGTGGAGCTCTGGAGGAATGTTATATGGAGTGATGTGACCAAACTGGAACTTTTTGGACCCATGGATCAGCGGTATGTCTGCTGCAAAAAATGGCAAAGCTCATAAGCAGAAGAACACCATCTCCATCCTCAAACTTGGAGGTGGATCAGTCCTGTTATGGGGTTTCTTTACTGTAGAAGGAAGTGGAAATCATGACTGTATGAAGGACATCATGGATTCTTTAAAGTGTCAGGCCATTTTGACAAGAATTGTGATGACTTTGGTGCAAAAACTGAAGCTGATGATCAATGGACTTTCCTGCAGGCCAGTCATACCAAAGTACACATCCAAATCTACTACTGCTTGGTTCAGGGATCAGTCATAGAATGTACTTGAGTGACCTGTTCAGTCTCCAGGCTTAATTCTCATTTAAAATATCTGGTTGAATTTGAAGAAAGCAGTGGCAATGTGAAAACAAAAGGTTATCAGTGAAAGCTGAAAGCTTTTTCAGGTGTGGAATGGGCTAAAACTGTAGTAGAGAGGTGACAGAAGCTTCTAAACACTTACAGACAGAGTTTATTTGTGATTTTAAAGAATAAACGATTCTGCACAAAGGGGGTTGAATAATTTTGAACATGAATGTTTAGAGCCAATTCGAATCAGTGTTCCATTCTCAGAATCACTCAAAAGTGTATTAACAAACTTTCTCTAATACTTTACTGTTTGTTGTTGGCGGCTGCACTGCATTTGAGCTCCGTCACTATATTCTTTTCATTGACTATTTTTAACTTAAAAATCAATTTTATACATCATCGTTTCCGTTTATATAACGTGTGAATATATCCTCTATTGTATTCTACAACAAAAACAATCAGAGCGCCTCGCTATCACTAGTTTTATTTTGATCTCCCGGGTCCGCTATTAGCTTTTAGCCAGTTAGCATCAGCAAGCGTGGTTGCTGCTAACTGCGCTTACATTGCTAATACTCTATTCACACACATTACCACTGCTGTACTCACTGTTACTTGCTTTAATGGCGGATGAATGTCTCCACTCTGTGCAGCTCGAGCTCGAGGCCGTGGGGAAGCAGATTTGCGACCTGGAGGTAAAGCAGGCCCAGCTGAGAGAGCGGAGATCTGCGCTGGAATCATCCCGGGCTGATGCTCACAAGTCCGGGGTAAGTATACAGCGTGCTGTTAACAGTCCCACCACGTCTACTCCGTGTGTTTCTCTGCACAGGCCCGGTGCACCCAGGACACGATCTTCCCAGATGTCTTTCACTGTGACGCCGGGACACCACGGACCCTGGGTGCATCCACAGCGGAGGATGCGAGCCAGGTCCCGGGCGACGACTTCTCCCCCTCCTGCCTTCGAGATCTCCATCCGGAACCGCTTCGCTCCCCTCCGCGAGACAGGACGCGACGCTGTGATTATCGGAGACTCCATTGTCCAACACGTAAGTGCTACGTCAGCCGAAGGTAAAGTGCACACTCATTGTTTGCCTGGTGCTCGTGTTCTCGATGTTTCTGCGCAGATACCCACGATCCTGAAGGCCGACGAGAGCCCCAGAGCGATCGTGCTTCACGCCGGGGTTAACGACACCACGCTGCGGCAGACGGAGACGCTGAAGAGGGACTTCAGCAGCCTGATTGAGACGCCCGTGGCGACGATCGTCGTGTCAGGACCACTGCCCACGTATCGACGAGGACACGAAAGGTTCAGTAGACTTTTTGCTTTAAATGAATGGTTGTTGTCATGGTGTAAAGAACAGAAACTGCTATTTGTTATCTGGGAGCGTCCTAGGCTGTTTCGCGCTGATGGATTACACCCCAGCAAAATCGGAGCGGAGCTGCTTTCTGACAACATCTCCAGGACAATTCGCTCCATGTGACTAGTAAGTCAATTCTCAAATAACCATTATGATGAGTTTTGTTCCACTCGCTTAAATGATAAAAGTACTTGCACTGTAAAAACTATTAAGACTGTGTCTGTTCCCCGAATAGTGAGGTCAAAATATAAATATAATGTAGGATATAGAAAAAATCTTATCGCAATTAAACCAGAAAAATGTAAAGTAAATGAACAAAAACAATTTTTAAAGTTTGGGCTCATAAATATTAGATCACTCACACCAAAAGCAGTTATTGTAAATGAAATTATCACAGATAATAGTTTTGATGTACTCTGCTTGACTGAAACCTGGCTAAAACCAAATGATTATTTTGGTCTAAATGAGTCTACTCCACCAAACTACTGTTATAAACATGAGCCCCGTCAGACTGGTCGTGGCGGGGGTGTTGCAACAATATATAGTGATATTCTCAATGTTACCCAGAAAACAGGATACAGGTTTAACTCTTTTGAAATACTTCTGCTAAATGTTACACTGTCAGACATGCAAAAGAAATCTAATGTATCTCTTGCTCTGGCTACCGTGTATAGACCACCAGGGCCGTATACAGAATTCCTAAAAGAATTTGCAGATTTCCTCTCAGACCTTCTAGTTACAGTTGATAAGGCGCTAATCATGGGAGATTTTAATATTCACGTTGATAATGCAAATGATGCATTAGGACTTGCGTTTACTGACCTAATAAACTCTTTTGGAGTCAAGCAAAATGTCACCGGTCCCACTCATCGTTTTAATCATACACTAGATTTAATTATATCGCATGGAATCGATCTTACTGCTATAGATATTGTACCTCAAAGTGATGATATTACAGACCATTTCCTTGTATCGTGCATGCTGCGTTATAACTGATATTAACTATATGTCTCAGCGATACCATCTGGGCAGAACTATTGTTCCAGCCACCAAAGAAAGATTCGCAAATAACCTGCCTGATCTATCTCAACTGCTATTTGTACCCAAAAATACACATGAATTAGACGAAATTACTGACAACATGGGCACTATTTTCTCTAATACATTAGAAGCTGTTGCCCCCATCAAATTGAAAAAGGTTAGAGAAAAACGTACTGTACCACGGTATAACAGTAATACTCACTCTCTCAAGAAAGTAACTCGTAGTCTTGAACGCAAATGGAGAAAAACTAACTTAGAAGTTTTTAGAATTGCATGGAAAAACAGTATGTCCAGCTATAGACAGGCTCTAAAAACTGCTAGGGCAGAGCATATCCACAAACTCATAGAAAATAACCAAAACAATCCAAGGTTTTTATTTAGCACAGTGGCTAAGTTAACAAATTACCAGACGCCACCTGATTCAAATATTCCACCAACGTTAAATAGTAATGACTTTATGAATTTCTTCACTGATAAAATAGATAACATTAGAAATACAATAGCGAATGTAGATTCTACAGCATCTAACACTTCAGTTTCATCCATCGCACCCAAAGATAAACTGCAGTGCTTTACAAATATAGGACAGGAAGAGCTAAATAAACTTATCACTGTATCTAAACCAACAACATGTTTATTAGATCCTGTACCCACTAAATTACTGAAAGAGCTGTTACCTGTAGCCGAAGAACCGCTTCTCAATATCATTAACTCGTCGTTATCTTTAGGTCACGTCCCAAAACCATTCAAGCTGGCGGTTATCAAGCCT
Organism: Carassius auratus; assembly: GCF_003368295.1. Classification (NCBI taxonomy): domain Eukaryota; kingdom Metazoa; phylum Chordata; class Actinopteri; order Cypriniformes; family Cyprinidae; genus Carassius; species Carassius auratus. The sequence continues at coordinate 15,762,926 of NC_039246.1, forward strand.
CTTATTAAGAAACCTAAACTAGATCCTAGTGTACTGGCAAATTATAGGCCTATTTCAAATCTTCCATTTATGTCTAAAATTTTAGAAAAAGTTGTGTCTGCTCAATTGAGCACCTTCCTGCATAAAAATGATCTGTATGAAGAATTTCAGTCAAGTTTTAGGCCCCACCATAGCACAGAAACTGCACTTGTTAAAATTACAAATGACCTGCTCCTTGCGTCAGATCAATGCTGCATCTCATTTCTAGTTTTACTTGATCTTAGTGCTGCGTTCGACACCATAGATCATGACATACTCATAGATCGATTACAAAACTATACAGGTATTCAAGGGCAGGCTCTAAGATGGTTTAGATCCTACCTGTCCGATCGCTACCATTTTGTTTACTTAAATGGGGTGTCATCTCATTTATCATCAGTAAAATATGGAGTGCCACAAGGATCCATCCTAGGTCCCCTTCTATTTTCAATATACATGTTGCCCCTTGGTAATATTATTAGAAAATACGGAATTAGCTTCCACTGTTATGCTGATGATACTCAGCTATACATCTCAACAAGACCAGATGAAACTTCCCAATTATCTAAGCTAACAGAGTGTGTTAAAAATGTAAAAGATTGGATGACAAATAATTTTCTCCAATTAAATTCGGATAAGACAGAGATATTAATTATTGGACCAAAAAACACTACACAGAATCTTGTAGATTACAATCTGCAACTAGACGGATGTACTGTTACTTCCTCTACAGTCAGAAATCTGGTGTTATATTAGACAGCAATTTGTCTTTTGAAAATCATATTTCCAATGTTACAAAAACTTCTTCCATCTTAGAAACATTGCCAAGCTACGAAACATGTTATCTGTTTCTGATGCAGAGAAGCTAGTTCATGCATTTATGACCTCTAGACTGGACTATTGTAATGCACTTCTAGGTGGTTGTCCTGCTTCGACAATATACAAGCTACAGGTAGTCCAAAATGCAGCAGCTAGAGTCCTTACGAGGTCAAGAAAATATGATCATATTACCCCAATTTTACAGTCTCTGCACTGGCTACCTATTAAGTTCCGTATCAGTTACAAATTATCATTACTTACCTATAAGGCCCTAAATGGTTTAGCTCCTGCGTACCTAACTAGCCTTCTACCACGCTACAACCCATCACGCACCCTAAGGTCACAAAACGCTGGACTTTTGGTAGTTCCTAGGATAGCAAAGTCCACTAAAGGAGGTAGAGCTTTCTCACATTTGGCTCCAAAACTCTGGAATAGCCTTCCTGATAATGTTCGGGGTTCAGACACACTCTCTCTGTTTAAATCTAGATTAAAAACACATCTCTTTCGCCAAGCATACGAATAATGTATCTTTTAAATTGTGAGTGTAGTTGCATCTGATCAAATGTGCATTTTTATTCATTAGCTTGGGTTAAACTAATTTTACTTTGATGGATCAGCAGCTATGCTAATGATGTCTCTATTTTGTTTCTATGTTTTGCCACGGGATTTACATCCCGTGGTAACTAGGATTTACACAAGCTCCAGTCTGGATCCAGAACACCTGAGAAGAGATGATGCTGACCCTCAGAGGACCTCAGATGATGCTAACCCTGAATCAACAAACAGAACTAACAATTATTGCTAAATGTGGGACTTCATCATATAATAACTATTAATTACTAATATTGATAGTTCATCATCTAGCTGACTACGTCTTGTATTATTATTATTTTGTATTTTTTCTAAAATCCTGTCAAACGTGCACAAACTACTAGCTACTACTAAATATTTTAGAAACATAATTTTCCGTAAAGTTGCTTTGTAACGATTTGTATTGTAAAAAGCACTATACAAATAAACTTGAATTGAATTGAATTGAATACTGATGCCTTTGTTAAATTGATTTCATAAAATGTTATCCTCCACAGCAAATTGTCTTGCAAGTCAAGGGGGTTGAATAATTTTGAACACAACTGTATATATATATTAATATATATATATATATATATATATATATATATATATAGGCTATGTTTTAACTCACTACAGCAGACTCCACACCACAGCTATAGTGATAAAATCGTAGAAAAACAATATCGTTGGAATCACTTTAAGAACTTTAGACACCCAACCAGAATCAATCCCGCTATAACGAGCTTGACAATTTAAAGCTGACAATTTGACAACTTAAAGTTATATAAATATATATATATATATAAAACACATTTTCACGTTTAAAAGGTTATCGTATTTCTTTAAGTATGTAAATCTTAGTGATTTTTCTTAGATAGATTTTTTCCTGTGACCATAGATGTATATACATAGATAGCAGCTGTTTCTGTGGGCCACTATACATAAGCTGTCCTCCATACTGGAATGGCCAAAGCCGGTCCTTAGCATAGCTTAACAGATGATATTGCTGAACTAAAACAAGATGAATGCATTCGCAAAAATGACAGTAAAAAGTTACCATAGGTTAAAAACCAGTAATATTAAGTTTTGCCATGATTTTGACTGTAAGTGACAACAGGCTGACGCATCGACGTGTCTGGTTGAATGTGGATTTCTACATAGTATATAAATCTAATGGTGATATTGACTTCTCATTGAATTCTCATTGAATTAGAATTAGAATCTCTGTGGATTCTGATTGGTTTACGGTGTTTTTATCATCCATAAGCTCTTTAAAAAAGAGGAGAGACAAGTCCAAAATAATTTTAGCAGGAACCCATATTATGCCTGTCAGCTGAGCTTAAATATTGATTTTGGATTAGTCTAGCAAGCTCACATATACACTTTTTTGCCCTTCAGTCCTTCCTACGTGATCCGAAGGTGAATCTTCCAATGTTATGATTCTCATAAGAGCCATTATATGAGTTGTAATAGAAAGAACATTTCAATTGATTCTCAACAGACCAAATCTTTCTGATGTACCCGCTCCATCGCCCAGAGGCAGATATAAATGGAACATACCTGTTCGTACCCAGACTGCACCTGCTTAACACAAGTTACCAGATGTCTGGAAAATTCAAGGGCATGAAATGACTCAGTTTTCATGGTTACCGCCATTTCATTTGCCTGCTTCATTTTTGGCATTCCACATAGTGTTTTTGTTATTGTTGTATTTCCTCCATGAAAGGTGACCTGACAGGGCAAATTCACGTGGCTCCCATGGGCAATCATGGTGGGCCGAGCTGCTATGTGATGTGGAACAGGACAAATAATCACCCCACCAGCTGTTTATTTTCACCTGTCCTCTCTGGCCACCACACCAGCTTCCTCTGGACCACGGCGGGAAGCACGGCTGATCGATCAGTGCCCCCTGTAGAGGTTAATTGGCGTAATGTGTAAATGATCCTGCATATGTGTGTATGATTGCATGCACATTGCCATCATTCTTCTTTACCAAGACAGAATTTATAGACAAGCCTCAGAATCCTGCAATTCTTCAAACCTTTTCAACCTTGAAAACCAGAGATTGCTTTTTTGAGAGATTAAAGCTCAATGGATGAATGCTCTTCCAGGTGGCTGTTGCACAAGGCTATATATATTTGGTAAGTAGACATCAACATTCCAGTTGCATGACGTCACTTTTACCAAACCAACATGATGTTGGTGATGGTAAACATCTGCACCCATTCTAGCAACTTAAATATGTGAATTCTTGGAATTTTTTCAGAAAGAATCACTCATTTTGCTCAGGAGAGCAACAAGCAACTTTGCCTGCCAGCGCACATGGAGCGAGACCCACCACAGTGTAGTCACCCAACAACTGTTCAGAAGCCGCAAGACCGGACCGTAAAACTTGGCCCACTTTATTTTTACAATCCTCCCTTAAAGGTTCAGAAAACCTGTGGAACAAATGATGCAATAACTGTTAACTAATTGAAATAAGGAGTAAGTGTATACGTATATATACACTACTGTTCAAGTGTGAGGTCGGTAATATGTTTTTAAGAAATTGACACTTTTAATCAGCAAGGACGCATTCTGTTCTTTTGAACCATGTAGTCATCACGATCTATACAAAAATGTTAAGCTGACCACTGCTTCCAACTAAGAAAACTTTCTTGAGCACCGAACCAGCATATATTAGAATCATTTCCAAATGATCATTTGACAAGTAATTCAGCTTGGCTATAACAGGAAAATATATATTTATTTTAAATATATAAGAACAGAACAGTTATTTTAAATTGTAATAATATTTCATGATTTTACTGTTTTTTAATCAAACTTATTCAGAATGGGTAAGCATAAGAGACTAATTTTGAACATTAAAAACTTTTGTACTATAGTATATTTAATTTACTCTCTAAACCTTAGCACTTTCCAGTAAATAGTGACTTTGTCTGGAGTTTTCTTTCATATTTTGAAGATTTAAGGAAAAGGTGAAGCTTGGCATTATTCAGCCCATGCCATTCTGCTTTCAAGCTTCAAAAACAACTCAAAAGCACCATTAAGGTATCATAAAAGAACACTATATGACTATATTTCATCTCCTCTACAGCCATTAGATGGTTTTGGGTGAGGAACAGGCCAAAATGTAAGATGTTATGCACTGATAATCACCTTCAGTGAGATGTTAACTCAATAGCCACGGAGTGAAATTCCATTCAGTTTTGTAAACTGGATTATTCAATTTACTGAAAAGAGCCCATTCAAATGAATTAAATTGTTCTTATGAACACGGCAAAACTCACCAAGGACAGATTTTCAATAAATCATATGAACCATTTTTACGCTTTTATGGTCCTTTTGTGTGCTTTTTGGAGCTCAACAGACTTGTTAACACCACATACAATAACTATAAAGATAACAATAAAGATATGGTTCTAAAAAACGTTCTCAATACTAAAGAATAGCAGAGTCTACACCACAGCGATAAAGGTAAAGGCACAGAGAAACATTATCATTGGAATCACTTTTTTCAGAACGATAATAACATTGACAGCCAATCAGAATCAATCCTGCGTTAACGAGCACGGACATTTAAAGCGACAGATGCACTTAGAATAAACAGACGATATCAGCCGCTGGTGTGGACGATAATATAGTTATCTTTATAGTTACCGTTCTTGGTGTGAACAGGCCTTGTCCAAGGACATTTGTGTTCCACAGAAGAAATCTAGTCAAACAGTATTGGAACAACATGAAGGTGAGTTAATAATCAAGAACTGTTGCATTACCAGTTAAAAACAGACACTTCATCTTCACAGGCTCCATGAAAATAACATTTTATTTCTGTAATGAAGTCGCATGAAAAATTAAGACACTTTGGCTTTGTTTATGACATCACAAGCAGATTATGTGCATTGTTATACATAAGTATGAAAACTTCAAGCATAAACTTAAAGACTGTCTACCCATATCTAAATATATATCTATATATTTTAATTTTACATAGCATGAATAGGATACATATACAAGTACTTGTTGGAGAAGCTACTAAATAAGTGTGATTTGCATGAAAAAGAATGTTAATGACAATAATGACGACAATACATCAGACGAACCATGAGCACAAGCCAAACGTAGCAATTACATTCCTAAGAAAAGCCGGATCCGCATCCAGAAGTTCTCGGATGGTAATGTACACTTCTCCCAGTGATTCAGCACCACATCTGAAGCTAAACCGCACAAACATCACAGACGCTCACCACAAGCATGTGACTCACTCCCCTCTCGGTTGACGCAGGACAGAAGCTCGATGAAGAGTGACTCTGGGAGATTTAATATCAAAGGCGCTAGTTTGGTAAAATAAGACACTGTGACTGTACTACAAAACAATTCTCGCTCTGAGAAAGCAGCAGTCCAGCTTGGGAGTGTCCCGATGAGGAGGATAAAAGCTTTGTTACGGAGAAGGCGATGTTGAAAAGGAAGGGCCATTGACCCAAAATTTGGAGGCTTAAACCACATAGTTGGTTTCAGTGGGCTGACTGGATTCAGGCACTTCCTTCGTTTCCTTCGCTGCCATGGGCTGGGACTTGTGCTTGGAACCAGAGACCCGCTGGCTGTTGGAGACTCCTCCACGAAATCCTGGAGGAAGAGAGCCATTAAAAATGTGAAGCACAGTGCAGAACAACATTTATGATTGAGAGCCAAGCCATAATCACTGGGGGGTTTTGTTCAAATGGTGCGAACTGTGGTTGTTTGAAAGAAAATAGTTCAATACTACTTAACTGTCTAGGAAAAGTATGAAAAAGTACTAGTTAACTTTTATTTTATTTTTTTGCTCAACCATTTCAGCAGGTAACTGACATAATGATAACAGTGTGTCAGATAACAGTTTTGTAGTTTCAGCTTATTTAATTTTGTATTGGCGTATTTAGGGTGGCATTTAAGTTAATGCATAATGGTATCATTTAAAAATGTTTGCATTTCTCAGCATTGGTTATTGTTTATTGCTATCTAGTGGCATTTTCATGTTTAATGCAGGTGGGTTGTACAAGTATATATATATATATATATATATATATATATATATATATATGTAAATAATACACGTTATTGTTTATATTAGTTAGTTCTGGGGTCATGAAAACGTTTTTTAGTTTAGTTTTCCCCAGAAATCCTTGTGATATTTTCCCAGTGATCTTTAGTTTCTATTTTATTTGTTTTTGAAGTTAACAAAGATGTTTTCATTTCGTTTAAGTTGTTTTAATTTGCATAGCACTCCAAGGTACTACCACGAATATCATTTGTCCAGAAACCTATGGTATTATTATGGTAATATGTCTAAATATCCATGGTAATACCCTGGCATTACAGCGGATTTCTTGCTCTAATCCATTTCCAGGTGGCAATTAGTATCTTGGCCTTGGGAAAAAGGATGTTGTCTTACTCTTATTGCAGTGACGTCCATGCCAGCCGTCCCTGCACTGGCACCTGTTGGGCTCCACACAGGTCCCGTGTGCTCCACAGCTGGGCTCGCAGACAGCTGCACACACGTATACACATACACATTCAGCCATACACAGAGACGCAGTGTTTAGTCTTAGAAATGTATCCTGTACTGTTCAGCAAGCTTGCAGCCCGAGTGGAAATCTGAAGGTGCAATCAAGCACCCACTGTTCATTTTTCAGTGTGTTTATTGTGCGCGAGCAAAGCGCATAGAGCGATGCCGCGGTGGAACATGTGTTTTTGATCAAATATGTTCACAGTTTTTCTGCCAAGTCGAGATAATCTCACCTTTGGAGCACAGATCGCCATGGTAGCCTTTGCTGCACTTGCATTTATTCCTCCCTGTGCATTTGCCTCCATTTCTGCATGGCTGTCGACATTTACCTGCAAAAAACAATCGCTAAAATCATTAGCCGCGATCCCAAAATGCAAAAACAATGTTTTTTTCTTGCTAACTGGCATTTCAAAATAAGTTTTATGAACTTTATCTTAATTATATTTTTATAATTATTTATTTTTGCAACTGGATTTACACAGTATCAACTTTATTTCATTATTGTTTAAATTTAATCAAATAAAATGTATTTACATAAAATTGAAATTTTAACATTATTTATTTATTTATTGGGGTTTACAATATAAAGCTTACATTATTTTCTTTTTTTAAATGTAAGTTTACTAGTCAAGCTACAGTAACTGATCTTGCTTTAGGGACGTTTATATGTTTATACTGAATATAAGACAAAATATTATGAACATCATTCTGAATAGAAACTAATAAATTACATATATTAAACATTATATATTAATATTATATTGCATGTTATATTAATATAAATATATTTATTGAAATTATATATATATATATATATATATATATATATATATATATATATATATATATATATATATATATATATATTGCAGTGTGAAAATTAACATTCAAGCAGATGATAAAGTATAGTAAACTAAATAAAACATAAAAAAGGAAATTCAATGCTTTAAAAAAAAAAAAAAAAAGTAGGGGCACACAGGCAACAAATCCCTTCCAAACCCTCATATTTGAACGAGATCAACTGAATTTCAGCGGCTTCTTTGTTCCTTGACAAATCAGCGAAATCCATACCCATGAAACCAGACAAAGAGGAGGACGTCTTTACATAACATGACCTCAACGGGACTCCGGGCGTTTATGTCACAGCCTGCTATTAAAATGTTACTTCAATATTTTCTCTTTCCTCCCTTTTCAGTCCAGGCGCCTCTGAATACTGCAATACTCCCTGCCTTTAAACAGGAAAGGATGAAATTTGGGGTCAAAGAGGAGTTGTTTAAACATCAACGAAATAGATACAGACCTTAAAGCAAAGGAAGTATGTATATATAGTTATCACCTTCAAAGCAAGTCTCAGTGACCAAGTCCTAAATGGCTTTTATCTCAATACTTGCACTTAATTTTAAAAAAGGAAGTAAAAAGCTTTCTGTGAATGGCCAGAGATAAAACGCCACACTGCTTGAGTGCATGTGAGCTCATGAGATTGTTATTAGTGATTAGGGTGACAACACAACTGCATTACATCCTGTGTTTGCCCATGTAGGTGCCGGCCCATTTAACACTAATGTGAGAACACACTTCACTTAGGAAGTTTACTTGGAGAACTGCTCTGAGGGCAATTTGTGAAAGTGAGCCTATTACTGCCAAAGAACAACAACGCGGCTTTCCCTTTGAAAGATGATGATGATAAAGTAACAGCCAGTTAATAGTCTATGGTAGAAGTTAATAGAGCTGTTTAGTTAGTAGTCCTAAAACTTGAAAGTGGGCATTTTTGAGTCATAGGTTTGGGAACTTAAGTTTTTTGAGTTAACGTGCAACATGTTGTATTTTAAATGCAAATATTTCTGTAATGCAAAGCTACATTTTCAGCAGCTGTTACTCCTGTCTTCAGTGGCACATTATCCTTTAGAAAACATACTAATATGTTGATTTGGAGCTCAGGAAACATTTCTTATTATTATCAGTGTTGAAAATAGTTGTGCTGCTTAATATTTTTGTGGAAAACACAATATATGTTTCTCGGGATTCTTCCGAGAAACGTATATCGATTCTTCGAAAAGAACACCATTTATTTAAAAGAGAAATCTTTTGTTATATTGTGAATGTCTTCACTTTTGATTAATTTAACACATTCTTTCTGAATAAAACCATTAATTTTGAATGGTACTTTTGAACATTAAGACTACCATTGTTTTTTTTCTGATTCCTCAAGCATATAAAACAATGCCCTTTTAGTAGTTGTATTTCTACGGAGCCCCGCATGCATATGACATTCAAGAAAAAATAAATAAATTGTGCGCACGATTTACTAAGTAGTTCCCTCGATGTCCTGAAACCAGCACATGATCAACTAATTAGTTCCCTCAATGTACTAAAATGTGCACACGATTACTATTTCGTTCCCTCGATTTGCTAAAAAAAGAATTAGCAAAATTATCATTTTTTGTCTGAAATAAGATTATTTTGCTTACCCCATTGACAGATTATTTTGCTAGTTTCAAGCAAAAACTCACTTAATTTTGACATGACAATAATTTTTACTTTTTACTTGATTTAATTTTTATTGATTTATTTTTGCTGGAAACAAGACAAAATCTAAGTAAGAAAAGCATTTTTTGCAGTGAAAACCCATTTGAATAATTTGCAGATTGGCTTGATTTTGTTTGGATCACTTTAAATGTGTTCTGTTATTGTGTTCTGACTGTAGTTTGTTCTTTCACAGTGTACACATAGCTGAACTCACTGAGCTCACAGCGGCTTCCTTCAAAGCCGACGGCACAGATGCATTTGCCAGGATGGAAACACGTCCCTCCATTCAAACATGTGGTGCTGCAGTTAGCTGTTAATGTAGAAAAACAACGCAAAGTCAATGAACACATCACAAACCAAACAATTTGTGCTTTTATTTATTCATGTAACGGTTTTGTAGATCACGTTTCATGGCTTTGACCTTTCGGTCTAAATCATTTAGAGTATTTTCTGTCTTGTTATTGATTAATTAGTCATAATGAAGTATTTAAAACCCTCATGTTTATTTTTGACTATTATATGTATTGTTTTATAGCATCTTTTAGTCAAGTTCAAGTGTACTAATTTATGGTTTAATGAATGGTTGAAGGCATATATTGCACAATAACAACATTTTTAATACAACATAACAGGTAGGACACTAACCTCTATCACAGCTGGGTCCAAAGTAGCCGGGAGGACATATACACACACCTGGGCTCATACACAGGCCACCATTCAGACATCTTGGGGAACAGAGGGCTAAAAAAAGAAAAGAAGAAATTTTACTTATATCGAATGTACCGTAATATATACTTTATATGTAGCAGCTCATCTCACATGATTCAAATATTCTTAATGCAAAATAAAAATGAATGTTTCCAGGGACAAACTGAAAATAAGGTACCAATATTCTAGTTTTAAGTTAAAAAAATATTCACATTAAACTCCACACAGCTATTATTGTTAAAGAATGGAAGGATATTTTGGGTTGCAGGTTTTTTTCTTGATATGCGAAGCACAAATCTTTGTGGTTTTGGCAGCGACACAGGCGAAAACAAATCAGCCAAAAGCTGTATTGGATGAAAGGTGTTTTGTGGAAGCGGTTTAGGTACAAACACAGCTCCAATGAGGATATTGAAAACATTTTCTGCGTCTAATGGAAGCACTTTTTTGGTAAACCGCTCTTTAAAGTTGTAAATAGATGAAAAACACATGTTTGTGCCTCCCAACCTGCTGGGTAATTCACATTTTTCAGACAAGAAGCCTTCTAGAATACATGCATGCTCGATTCCTTCATCTAAACTAGTACATAGCAGGCTTAACCACGCTTTGTAATTTGCACAAGGCATTTTGGGAAGTGATGCCCTGAGGTTGAGTATAATCATCATCATAATAAACTATATGCAATCGTTTGTTTCCAAAGGAGGCTTGTCTTTCTGAGAAAAGTTACTTCTAACTTTATACTTCTCTTATTTTTTTTATGAACCTATCTGGCTTTTTAGTGGAGACTTTATGACAAGGTTCTACATGCTCACATCTGTTGTTAATGGGTTTGTGTGGTTGCAGGTACATTATGAGACCTTTATGGGACACTTCAGAGATCTAGTATGAGACCAAAACTATTGATAAAAACTAGAATATTTAAATCAATACAAATATTCTATTTAAATGATAATGTTTCAATAAGTAATATATAATTACAATATTTTGTTTTATTTTACATTTTTATTTTAATGTTTATTGTTTATTGTATTTTAATATATTGAATTTACAATGCATTTTCAGTGAACTGCATTGTGTGCAACTTACAACAGAATAATTTGTACATCAGTAACCTTGTTTTCATTTCTTTATGTCTTTATGATGGGCTTATATAAATATGGTTACCTTTCTCACAGTGAATGCCGTAAAACCCATCCTGACACTCGCAGACCTGCCGTTCATTGCAGTAGCCTCCATTGCGGCAACCACCAGGGCACTTTGCTTCAGAAAAAGAAGACAGAAGTTGTGAGAACATTTCCTTTCTTTTTTTAATCTTCACCAAACACTTCCTAACTTACTCCCTTCTCATTCCACTTCAAGGACATCAAAAAGAGCAGTGAATTCAGTAACAGTACTTCCTTCAAAAGAACTGACATCAGCATATAAGGAGAAAAAAACAGCTTTGAGGAGAACCCACAATGTCAACAGCTCCGTCAAATGTAATGTGGCACTGCTGCAGATGTGTTTCAGTGTAATTCACAACAGTCTTAAAAGACTATGTTGTTAAGTGTACTTTTACATCACTCTCCCTTGTGTCTTTGGACACCCATTTGACTTTCTTTTCTCTGTAAAAAAAAAAAAAAAGGAGAAGTTTGGCAGAATGTCCAAGCTGCTCTTTTCCCTACCATGAAAGTGAATGGGTTCTGAGGCATCCAAGATATATTTTCAGTGAAAAACGTTTTTAATTTGGGTTTGTTCTTCATTTAAATCTTCAAAATGCTTGGAAAGTCATATGGATCCGTTCTATTGCTCTTAGTCCCCATTCCTTCTCATTATATAGAAAAGAGCAGCTTGGACATGCTGTTAAATGTCTTCTTTTGTGTTTTTGGAATGACAAAGTTGGGTAAATAATGTCAGAATGTTAACTTTTTTAAGTTTAACTCGATGCAGATTCATTTATTCATGTTTATGGAACACGAAACTGTTGTTTAACATTCTTAAAAATGGTCCTCAAAAAGAGGATGAACTTTAAGGTTTTAAGGTATATAAACTACATCAACATCATTTTGTCCTATGAGTGAAATTCAAGCAGCCAGACTTAAAAAAAAAAAAAAAAAGTTTTGAGCACTAGTCATTAAGGCACCCTCAGCTGTCACTAGGAAACACTTTGCTTCCTCCCTGCGGGGTGGCTTCAGACAGATGGACCATTTGATCTGTGAAGTCTACACGCCGAATGGAGAGGGGTGGAGAAGGGTGTGTAAGGGAATGCAACACCGTGAGGTTAGTGTGTGTGAGAGAAGGGAGGGGGGATCAGAGAAAAACATAACACGCTCATTCTAAAGGGCTGCAGCTGGCAGGATTCACATGACCTCACGAGCCAGCGATGGGGTTTAGAGTCACCCGTACCATGATGATCTCTCTCTTACCATCTACTCTTAAAGAAGAACGAGAGGAAGAGGAGACAAAACATGCTCTAAATAAGAGCTCTTTGATGGCTTGATTGTTTCTTTTAGAGCAAAAGAAGACTTTTAGCGAAGTCTCCTGGTTTTCTCTTGAGAAACAAAACCCCACAACAACAACAACAAAAAAACAATCATTTCAAAAAGCTTGGAATCAAGATTTTTTTAATGTTTTGAAAGAAGTCTCTTATGCGCACCAAGGCTGCATTTATTTGATCAAAATCACAGTAAACAGCAATACAGTACAATTCAGCAATCATTCCTCCAGACTTCAGCGTCACGTGATCCTTCAGAAGTCCTAATATGCTGATTTCTATCATTGTTGAATTTTTTTTTTTTTTTTTTTTGTAGAAACTGTGAGAACATGTTCATACTTTTTTTGAAGAATAGAGAGTTCAAAAGAACAGAATTTAGTTGAAACAGAATCTGTCTCATTTTGCCTAAGTTATGCATTCTAGCTGAATAAAATATTAATATTATTAAAAAAAACTTTACTGGCCTAAACTTTCGAATAGTGGTCCATATACATCTCAATAATGTTTTACATTTACATAAAACCAGACATTCGCCATATCTTAGCATATACATAATACTATATGTATCTTATAGCACTATTCTCATATTATATGTCAAATGTCTCATTTGTGTCCGTTTATATTTTATTTTAGGAGATGAGCAACTGAGCTTCTGGGCTTTCATCAGCAAAGTTTCTTCTATGCCTGATGCAGTATTTTACATGACCATAACGTTTTCTTTAAACCACACAATCATTTTGTGCATGTAAGGTTGGACGACAAATTTAGAAAATTCACCTCTCTGACATGTTTTGAAGAAGATAGCGTTGTGTGGTGTCCTCAGGATGATGTTTCCTCCAGCATCCATCACCAGGATGGTCACCTCAAATGCTGCCACACCATCCTGGTCACCTCTGCATGGGAAGCCCACCTGGACCACTGAGTACACAAAAGCCCTTATTGATTACCAAACCTTAAGCATCGATTTGCCACAGGTTACATGGGCTATAATAATTATCTTATAGATGCTACTTTAAAAGCCTATATATACAATAAAGTGAATATATCAATACACTTAATGAGTACTCCAGTACTGCACCAGTTTATTATCAAAGCATTTGTTAAAAGGATGGTTCACCCAAAAATGAAATTCAGTCAGCATTTCTTCATCCTCAAGCTGTTCTTGAGAAGAACAGAGAAGAAGATATTTTGAAGAATGTTAGTAACCAAACAGCTGACGGTAGCCATTGACTTCCTTGGTATTTTTTTCCATATTATGGAAGTCAATGGCTACTGTCAACTGTTTGGTTACCAACATTCTTCAAAATATCTTCTTTTGTGCTCAACAGAAACAAGAAACCCACACAGGTTTGGAAAAAGTGCAGGGTGAGTAAATGACAGAATTTTCTTTTTTGGGTGAACTATCCCTTTAAGAGGGAAGATTAAAGGCACAACAATGGTCAAATAAATAATACAAATAACAGCACACCAGAGGCTTTGTGTGGCACTGATCCTAAGAGAGGAACGTTGACGGTAGGGTCATCCATAATGTCTTTATCCAATGAACGCAGAGTCTGAAACTCATAAAAGTACTCTGCCTGAATAAAAAAAAAAGATAAACAGAGGTTAACTTTGTTTTAAACTTCAAAGAAGTAGCGTGGATTTGCATAAAGAGGGGCGTTTGGAACAATAGCACAAAAAAGGTTGCATGTGGTTCATGATAGGAGCACATATACATCTCTAAAGAGTAAAAAGAGGGTTTCCGGGTATCCTTAAGTTTGCAAGGCAATCAATTTCCTCCGAAAGAGGCGCAGCTTCGCTCTCTAACTAATGACCACAAGCTTTTGAGAACTACACACTTGTGATGATGAGGCCAACACACGCTACAAAAAAAAAAACTGTCCCAAAAAGAGATGAAAGCTAGAGAGATGGTTCTTTTTTTCCCTCCTTTCTTTTTTCTGGTCTCTAGATTTCGGTGTGTAAAAGCTGGCCAGCGTTTGATGAAGGCAAGAGTACACAAGCTGTGTGGAGAGCTTAGCTAATCCTACAGCTGAATGGTAATAACCAACACAGATAACTCTCGCCGCCAGCCTTTTAGACCTTTGTTCTAAAGCCTCAGCGGCCGTCTTTGAAGCTAACTGGGCCAGGACAGAGTGGGCCCTTCTCTTTTTCCTCCGTATCCCTCCCTTTGCTATTTTAATTTCTCCCTCTTGCTGCTCCTTCATCAAGTCAACATGCCATTCACGGATTATGATCCCGGTGTGCAAAGATAGATCACTTGTGAAAAGAGATTCCTGTACATTCCCCCCAAAAGTTGTGAATGAAGCTGTTAGAGCATCACAGATCTAGTTTCCGTTGACTTTTTTTATGGAAAATTGTATGGTTGCATATGTGTTATGTGAGTTTAAGGTTATTCATGATATTAAAAAATAGATTAAAACTGATTTTTAAAAGCTGCAATGTAAATGTGATCAAGAATAGTTTGAATTTGTTTGGTTTTCTATAACTTTTCTCCTTGCAGTTGTCATGTTTATTGGCTAACTGGAGTTGGTAAAACTGCTTTGGAAAAAAATATTTACTGTAAAATGTTCCATAAATAAATCTGAATTTAACCAATACATGACTTTGGCAGCTAGAAAAGTTGTCAAATAAATCTAAAATTACAAAAGTAATTAGCCTAATTATGTTTTATTTTATTATTATTATTATTACTACTACTATTCATTATTATTATTGAGTTACTTTTATTATTATGCCTTATAATGCTTAAAACAGTTTATTAGTATAAACTATAGTCAGTATAAACAAAAATATGTATAGAAATATATTGAAGCTTTTATATTTTTAGAACGAATCCTGAAAACCAAAAGGTTATAAAAGATTTCCTCTCTGGTTTTTGTCATGTAATTTGTAATGAATACCAGATACTGGCTATTTGGGACCTTCTGTAAAAAAAAATTATATTATGAAACCTTGGGGAAAAGGTCTGTAGGGTACAAATTATTTGCCACTGTTTCTGCCAAAACCATAACGAATTACAAAGAAGATCAACAGGCAATAACAACGCAACGCAAAGTGATTCCAAATGGAAGTTTGGTTGGTTAATAAAGCGCGCGCTCTCAGTATACTGATGATGACCCAGATGTTTGGCACATGCATGAGGAGGCGCGCTCACAAGGCGGGCGCGTGCTTTGATCCGCGTGCGGCTTTACAACACCAACATGCAAAATACCACAAGAATTGAAATGACATTTTTTCCCCTTTCAAATTAGGCCAATATACGACACAGATTCGGTTTAAAATATTAAAGTGCAAAAATATGTTATTAATTACAAATTTTCCGTAAAAGTATAGCTACTTTAAAACATGAGCAATTCAATTGAGGACCCAAACTGCATGAGATCAGTTTAATATTTTGAAACAATTATTTATATAATATATTATTGTAAACATTATTTCATCCATTATTAACTCGTTAGAAAACATTTTTTTTATGTTAAGTTAATTTAAATGTAGGATCTTGTTAAAAAGTTCTTTAGATATTTTAAAGCTAAACAAGAAAATGCTAAGAAATGTGACAATAATTCATATAAGAAATATATATATATATATATATATATATATATATAATATATTATTATTTCAAATTGCTTCGTGTATTTCAGAATTGTAAAACAGCATATTTACACAACTTATAAGTCAAAAAACCTGAAAACTCCACCTGCACGTATAAGTAAAAACTAACTTCAATAATTCTGCTTATTGAGTAGCTACAATAAGCATGTTTTAAAGATGTTTCGATATTTTATTTGAATAGGACTGCGTCAAGAAAATAAAATAATGTGCCTCTGGTTATTAAGATCTTGCCAGATGAGGAATACTAAAGTTTTCCAGTAGCTTACCTGCTCAGTGGCTTGCCAGGTGAAGTTCACGTGATGGATATTGACAGGTATTGCTGGCATTCGCTGCTGTGCTTTCCTGAAGTCGTGTGTGAATGGGGCCATTTTGCCCTCGGAGACTATTAAAATATCCTCTTCAAAACCTGTTGGATAAAACATTGAGCAATTCACAAGCACCTCAAAGCTTGAAAACCCACGGGCTAAAGTCATTATGCACTGGCTTGGTTCACACTTGGGCTCTAATATCATTAAAGCGCTAAACACTATTACCAATTAATATTCTTGCTTGATTGGCATCAATCCACATGTACATGCTTCCTTGCTCTTGGGCAGCTTCCACCAGAGCCCCTAAAAGCAGAAGAAAGAACGTTTTAAGGTGCAGCTGAACAGCAGGCGTCCTGAGAGCCATCCCGTGGTTTATTTAAAGTGAATTGGCCGGCTTGCTAGTTCTCCCCTCTCGCTCCAGTCCTGTGCACTAAATGTGTCTCGAGTGAGTCTTCAATTGACAGAATGATTCGCGCGGACTGTTCCGCGAGCTACTTGTAATCAGCAGGAGCTGCAATTCACAGATCTCGCCACAAGGTGGCGTGGCTTTATACAAGACGCCTCTGAGTCACAATTAAAATAGTCGATGTGTATACAAGCTGATTGATGATTTAAAGTTTAACAGCATGATAATGAAAGGTATTCTTCCGTCATTAAAAAGGCTCCACTTGGTTTAAACCAAATCCAGCATGGATACCTGTCTCAACATCTTTATTTGTATTTTTATATTTCTACACTTGCTTAAATGTATGTCGACATTAGCTCTGAAATTCCCTGTACGACTGTACTTGTATTTTCATTCATATGAATTAATTTGGTTCATTTTCATTCATTTAATTCATATTAACCTAAATGCATGTTAACCAGATGTTCGAATGTCTAAAAAGAATAAGCAACATTTGATTGACTTGATTTTCTTAACTGTTAATCTGTTAATCTGTCTTAACTGTTTGTTTTCATTTTGGGGTTTCAATTATTCAAAACAACAACAAAAATAAATAATTGTAATGTTTATTTAATACATTGTTTAAATAAATAACACAATTATTATTATTATTGTTATAGAAAATGCATGAGGATGATGATGTTGATGATTATAAACGTTATGTTGCAAATATCACATCGGAACTCCTTAATGAGTGGAAAAGTAGCTATGTAAAAAAAAAAAAAAAAATTGGTTTCTATCCCAGCACATCATTTCTGAAATAAAGAGGTGTCTTATATTATTAGAAACCCCGACTTTATGTTATTATTGACTGAAAGTTGGCTGTCCTTTAAAGATAAGACTTTAAAAATAAATAAATAAATGACGTTTTTTCCCCTCTTTTTATTTATTGTCATTCATAGCGATGTATCAGCATGTTCATTTAATAATAATAAAAAAATATATATAAGTTTCCCGTTTCGTTCCTTTCAAGTTGGCCGTCTGTCTGCTTACTTCTACGTCACTTCCGCTCTGCCTAGCTGTGTGCGTTTTTTGTTTTTTCGTGCAAAGATGGCGTCTGCACAGTTAACGGATGAGGAGCTTGTGTCTGAATTAAAACGGCTCGGCTATACCCCGGGCCCGGTGACGGAGAGCACACGGCCCGTGTACGTGAAGAAACTGAAAAAGCTGCGGGACGAGCAGCCACAGCCGCGGGGCTCGCGGAGCGGAAAAGGACGCAGCAGCAGCGGGAGTATCAACAGCAACGGCGGTAGCGGCGCTAGCAACAGCAACGCCGCGGCGCGAACTCCGGGACTCAGCGCCAGGCCACCGGACGGTGACGTCACGCGTCTGAGCTCCAGCCGGAGCGAAAAGCGCAGACCCGGAAAGTTCGTGCTGGGCTTCAGCTCGGACGAGTCGGACGCGGAGGCACCGCAGAAGAAAGGAGGCCCGAATCACGGCGGCGGCGGCAGGAGACATCGAGGACCCGCGCTGCAGACACCCAGCTTCAGGCCTGCGGGAACACCCGCCGCCTCCCTCGGCTTATCCGTGGACAGGAAAAGCGTTTCTGCGTCTCCGTGGTGGGCAGACCGAGGCAAATCCAACGATTTAGAGGAAACGGAAAGAGACACTCGGGCTTTGAACGGGAATAAGGCGTTTTATGAGTCTAACAGTAGTAAGTTAGCTAAGGATTACTCTGATTCAGACGAGGAGGAGGAAGAGGAGGAGGGTGAACGAGAGCGTCCCCGCGAACGCCGTCTGACTTCCAGACACGGTCCAGTCGCCTCCTCCGGTTCCCCGCACCGGAGCGTCTGGAGCGCGGAGAAGACGGCGCATGATACTCCTGACTTCAGCCTAGATATGCTTGGGGAACGAGATGAGAAGAACCCGAGGGAGTTCAGTGGCAGTTACGTGCGCCGCAGTTACCAGAAACTCTCCGGGATTGACGGGGATGATAACAGCAGCGGCAGCATCACCGGCGGCGGTGGTGTCCCATCCGGTTCTTTAAATAAGAACCACCTCGACAACGGAGACGGCGAGTCCCCCTGCAGTAGCAGCCGTAGCAGTCGGTTTAGTGTAGGGCTCAGACCGCGCTTTCCCTCCTACACCGCGACATACCGAGCGAACCACTCGAACCACACCGGTTCCAACCACTCATACAGCCCTGCCTCGACCCTCAAGCCCAAGCAGCACACCGCGGTCCCCGAGGACGAGCTCCTGCAGCAGTTTAAACGGGAGGAGGTGTCCGCCACCGGCGGCTTCAGCGCTCACTACCTGTCCATGTTCCTCCTGACAGCGGCCTGCCTGTTCTTCGTCCTGTTGGGCCTCATGTACCTGCGGATGAGGGGCTCCAGCTTCTCCGAGGGGGATGCAGCCAGTAAGTATGAAGTGGGGGCATGTGTCTCAAAACCAAGTCAGATATATCCCTAGGCAATATTTTGGGATGGTTTACAATCATTGTTATCAGAAAGTTATGTTTTATGTAGTATGTATAATAGTTCTGAATGTTGGTAAGTACTATATTCATGAAGGATGATATTTACATGTTCCCTCATCCAAAAAACATGGTATTACCATGGTAATTTATAGTATTTGATGCCACTGATTGAATGCCACATAGCAAATGAATGTATTACTTGCACCCAATTAAAAAAAAAAAAAAACATGGTGCTACCATGAGAGAGAGATATATATATATATATATATATATATATATATATATATATATATATATATATATATATATATATATATATATATTTTTTTTTTTTTTTGCAAAAACAATATTAGTATCATCCTTTTCCAAAAAACATGATGTAATATTGTGGTACTTGAAATGCTACAAGATTCATACAATGATAGTTATGTTTACACCCATCCCAACCCTGAAACTTAAAAAAAATGTTTAATACCATGAAACATTTACAAAAAGTAGCACTACCGTGGTGTTTGTCCAATGGAATTACCATGGTGCATTGATACTGAGGTGCTTTGATACATAGAATGATAGTCCAGTAAATGCTAGGCTATATTATTGTAGTAATGTAGTACAATATGTCTTTTGGACTTTAATACCATAATTCTTTGAGATTATGATGATGTTAAGTGCTGTTTTGTGTTGCATCTCTTAAATGATTGTCTGTACACTGTGTGTAGTATCTGGTATATATGGCAAATGTCAAATTAATTTGTATTGATTTACTAAGCAAAATCACAGGGCTTGTTTTAAAATGACACATTTAATGCTTTAGAAAGTTTTTCTAGTAGTTTCTGCAACTCTATGAGTCAAACATGACTAATTCACACAGTACTTATCACCCCAGACTATGTGCACCTCTCAGACAGGAAATGGTCTATGCCACTGGTGCTTTAATGGGACAAAGAGAGGTATTTGCATTAGAAATATGTGTGCTCCAAGATATGTCAAATGACTGTTCCAGCGGTGGTGGATTTCAGGTAGCTCATCGCACCTTCACCGTAAATCTGTCTTTGACAGAAACTGTCAAATTACTCTTCAACATCTTAATGCTTACCATATTTGTGACTAAGGAGCCTTATCTGAAAAGTTTTTTTCTTACTGGAGGCAAGTTTGTGCTAAATAATAATAAATATGAATGCATATGAATTTATGTACTTTTTTTGATTGGCTAAATAATGAATTTTTTTGTAGACTAACACTGGTCTGCAACCCATAATGCACTGATATGCACTTCAGACTAGTTAAAATGTTGATCTAATGATTCATTGGTTAATTGAGAATTTTAATTACTCTTTAAAATTATTTCTAAACTGTTGAATAATGACCTGGATCATTTTCTTTAATGTTTTTGTTGTAAGTTTTGTGCTTTAATTATTCAAAATAAATTAACTTGAATCATTTTTAATATACTCAGGAATTATCAGTGACTGGAAAGTCATGGAAATCCACTCTTGAAAAGTGTGGGAACTCTCTGAGTGTCTGTTATTTGATAATCATGGCTAGTCTGGTAGTCCCCACATTTTGACATGTTGACATCCTTTATGGTCATAATGTGATAGCCAGCATTAATCTTTTGATGCATTTTCCCAGATGAGAGAAAGTCTGTTCTTGGATGTGCATGCTATGCCACTCAGATTAAATAGCTTGAGTACCATCAGAGTAAAGTGCTCTGGAGGCAGAGACTGCTCTTGAGAGGAAGCCGACTGATGAATTACAATGTATATTTGTGGCATGGCTGGTCTCTCAGGGAGGGAGCTTTGACTGGAGAGCGTGCTGCAGACATCTAGGTCACAGACGAGCTAAAGCGGCCTAATTGTCTGACTCTCTGGGAGCTTGCGTCCAGTTAGAGTGACTGACTTCTCTCTGGCCGTCTAAATGCCTGATTCTCACTTTGAGTGTGACATATACAGTTTGTGTTTCAGATTTTTACTTTCTCAGATTGTTATTTGAATCTTGTGATTTAGGTTATTTTGAACAACATGCTATCTAATTAGTACAAAACTAATAGCACTACTAGTATTTCTGCTGTGTGCACTACATATGCACCGTATTAAAGTAGTCTGTGCAGGAAATATTTCAGAACATTCTATATAATATCCCAAAAAGCAGTGTCCCAATATCATCAATATCAATATCCAATATCAATAAGTCATTTAAAACATCCTCACTCACTATTTTGATCTTGTCAACAATGTAGCATAAAGCTGTTTGAAATGTTTAATATTATGTAGTATGCTATTATTTCAGTAGTGTGCAGGTGTCCAATTCTGAATGTAGTCAAAGTTTAGTTTTATGATGTCTAATATTTTAGTACGTTTTAAGAACTTATCAAAGAAACAATAATTATACTTTAAATTTTGTGCACTGTGTATTATAAGAAAGTTAGTTGATAATATTGTTTTATTTTGTTGTTAATTCTGCTGTTCTAAAAAAAAAAAGAACTTAGTTTGATTGGACGTAATACGGGATAGATTTAAAGTCTTTACAATAGTATGCTGTATAAATCTCACAATTGGCAAAACTGGTTTATGGAGTTTTCTTTACTAAAATGTTTTTCGTAAAAGGTGTTTTGTCAGCTGAACAATTATGTTAAACACCAGTATAGTCCATTGAACTCTACATCTATTTCTCCCAGCCTTGTTTTCATTCCTGTCAAAATGAAATGTGGCGCCACCCAGAATAATATCTGTAGGCCACTTTTGTCATGTATTTTTGTGGTTTTACCAGGGTTAAGAAGATTTAAGCCACTTGCATCTATAGCACAACCCCAAAAACAGCTAAATTTGATCTTATCACCTGAAATCTAGGCCAGACTTGATCTTGAAAATTTTACGCAATTGTTTTTCCGGAGTATATGGCTTCCTCTCAGAGACTGATGGATTAAATGGCTTGCAACATCAGACGGCTCACGTCTGATAAGCCAGACCAATGCAGTCTGTGATTGAGACGCGCAGGGCAGTTGCTGTGCTAAATCTGGGCCCGGGCCAGAGTGAGGACAGAAGCACAATGTTCAGACAATGACTCAAGTGTGAGATGATGAGCAGCCCTCCTCCATGCCATAGTTGGGAAATACCATCCAGTCATATCATTATAAAATGTCTAGTGCTGAGTAATGCCTTTTGTCAACTTACTTTTCTTTCTTTTTCAGTCATACTTCACCCATTCGGACCAGAGTTTGATCTGCAATATGTAAGTGTCTGCTCACCTGTGTCCCATGTTTTACACTTTTAGTCAAGCAAATTCCCTTTTCCACCAAAAAGGAATATCTTTTTTTTTTGTCCTTTTAAATATGCACTTGCAACAATTACTTGTATTGATTTGAACAGGATGTTAAAGACCGAGACCTCATCCTTAACCTGCTCCTGTCTCTACATGAGCACCTGTCCAATGTCGCTGGTGAGCATTCAGATACAACTGAAATATATTTTGTTTTAATATATGCAGCATTAAATAGTGCAACCATTTGATTGCCTTTCAGGAGAACATGATTGTGGAGACTTTAAAAATCCTTTAAACAGAAGTGTCTCTTTTAGTGACGCCTCTACGTACCTCAAGGTTTGTTTTATTCAGTGAAGGGTTTGATCTCCATCTTCTGTTAGTCAAATTGCATTGTTTCTTTAATTGACAATGACATTTTGTCATATTTTAATTGTATAATTTGGAAAATTGTGTGTATACCAGTATGAAAATGCACAACATAATAAAGCATCTTTCTCTTTCAAGCTCCAAAATGAAGCCTATGAAAACTTGATTGAAACGTCTTTAGAGTGGGTCATGAAAACCAAAGATGTTGTTGGTATAAGGTAATTGATGTCCATCCAAAGTATCTATCTATCGATCGATCGCTCTGTGTGTGCCGTTTTCCAGTGTTCATTGGGGGTGTGTTGGCTTCTTGGCAGGTTGATTGGTGCTGACCCTTCTCAACCCATAGAGGAAGTATCGGAAATCTCACGACTGGAGTCCATCCACCCACGCATGTCCTTCTTCTGTCGTCTCAGACGCGCCTTCTTCACTGTGATCCACAGAGTTCTCTTCGTCCTTGCAGGTTGGCTTCTACATTCTGCAGAGGTTGGTGTTTTCTGCACGGGGAAGATCTAAGTCTTTTCACTAACCTTTCCTGTGTTTCTCTGTAGGCATTGGTGTAGTTTTGGGTTTGGTGTATTACATGAAATACAGATGGCGCAAAGAAGAGGAGGAAACTAGACAGATGTATGACATGGTGGAAAGGATCATCGGTAAGGCTGTCTCATCGTTAGGCTATATTTTTAGCACAGAAATTACACCGTGCAGGTGTAAAGCATCTTTATCACCTGTGCTTTGTATTTTCACAGATGTAATGAGAAGCCACAATGAAGCATTTCAGGAGAATAAGGGCTTGCAGCAGTATTTGCCCATCCCTCATGTCCGTGACTCTCTTGTCCAGCCTCAAGACAGGTATTGCGTCTTTGCAGTGCGAATTTGGTTTTAGCTCGTTTTGCATTTTCGGATGAAACGTCCTCTTTTCCTGGTCCAGTGCATTCTGAAGGGTATATGTGTATTGTGTCATTCTCTCAGAAAGAAGATGAAAAAGGTGTGGGACAGAGCCGTTGCTTTTCTCTCTGCTAATGAGTCCCGCATCCGGACAGAAACGCAGAGGATTGGAGGGGCAGACTTCATGGTGTGGCGGTGGCTTCAGCCCTCAGTGTCACCTGATAAGATGTCCAGCATGCCATCCAAAGTGTGGCAAGGCCAAGGTAAGGTTTTCTTTGTGTGGAGTCAACCATCTGCATTTTAAGGTCAAACTTGTTGTCTTTTAAATTTTTTGGATTAATAAATGTGGCTTCTGATTGACTTGTTTGGTTGTCTAACTTCCTGTTAATACAAATGTAACTGATACTAAACATTCAAAATGTTTTTGCATAGTGTCCACATTCTTTTGGGCATATAGACAATGTTCATGAACCTAAAGTTGCTTGTTTTGTTCTTCAGCTTTTCCGTTGGACCGAAGAAATTCACCACCAAACAGCTTAACGCCATGCTTGAAGATTCGCAACATGTTTGATCCTGTAATGTACGTTACTCAAGGACTTTTGCATGTGACCTCACACTGAATTGGTTGTTCAAGTAAAACGTATAGAGTGTTTTAGAGAAATGTAGTCTCACTGCTCTGTATTTCCCTCTTTAACAGGGAAGTAGGGGAAAACTGGCACCTCGCCATTCAAGAAGCCATTTTGGAGAAGTGCAGTGACAACGATGGAATTGTTCACATAGCTGTTGACAAAAACTCAAGAGAGGTGAGGATCCTGTGTGATTCATTACAAAATATACAGCTTGGGTTTATAGGTTCTTGTCCAAAAGCTAATGAGTCTCCTGCTGCCTTCAGAGGCTGCATCCCTGCCATCATGGACCCTCATAAGTGGCCAAACAAATTGACTTGACTCATAGTTTACTCCAATGGAGTCATATTGTAAGAAGCATAAAATGCATGGAACAGTTAATTTTTAATGTGTGGTGGTGTTGTTTGCAAAACTATTCTTTATGCCATCTTGAATTGTTTTGATTGTTTCATGTTAGCATGTTGCTAAGCTTACAGGTGCTACATATTGTCATACGCAAATATTAGGTAAAAAAAAGCTATCTTTAAGTACTCTGAAAATAGTTTTTCACCTTTTTGCACCATATTGGTTTGCTATCAAGCTGATCATATAAACTGACTTTACTCAATTGTTTTGAATGGCATTTGATGTTAGTATTTTGCTAAGCTAAAGGGTACTAGATAATAATAGCTAAATTAAATAAGATAAATAATAGGTAATATCTAAAAAAAAAACTAAGATATTACACAGACCTGTATTTGTTTGTACATACTTCAAGCTTTTCTTTCTTTTGGAACCGAGTAATATTCCTAGAGGCATTTAATTAATGGGTTGATTTGCTGTATGATTTTGTTCTCATCTAGGGCTGCGTTTATGTGAAGTGCCTTTCAGCAGAGCATTCTGGGAAAGCCTTCAAAGCACTGCATGGCTCCTGGTTTGATGGTAAACAAACGTTGCATTTATTCTAGGTTTTCTCAGTCAATTTTCAGTCCGTTTTTAAACCTGTCCTGATTTTTTTTTCTAGGTAAGCTGGTGACGGTCAAGTATCTACGTCTGGATCGCTACCACCAGCGTTTCCCACAAGCCCTGGGCTGCAACTCGCCCCTCAAGCCCTCCAGCTCGAGCATGAACAGCATGTCTCGTCTGAACCAGCGATCCAGCACATCCAGCTCACTGGGTTTTTTCTTGAGGAACATGCTAACGGCCACCACCATCCTCTCTACTCTCTCTTTCGCTATATACGAGGCTCCCTTCTCCTGCCTCCTCTTTACCAGAGAGAACTGCGTTCAGGAGCTTATAAAGTTGGGCGACCTGGGATGTCCAGTCAGTTTTGTCAGCCATATGCAAGCAATGGTGTTTGAACCTGTGAGCTGCTGTGTTTTTTTTCTTTTTTCCTGTCATTCGGTATCAAGGAAAGCAAGGGAGATGCACACAGTAGCGTGAAAGCGGTGGAGAGAGAGTTGGTCGGTCCGACGAGAACTTTTAGGAGAGGATGCATGACGCAATCTTCTCATATCTGGTGCAAGTGGACACAAATTTCTGTTTCTTATGTATTTGCTTTGTTTTTGATAAACCGTCTTTATGGATTCAATGACAAAAATGGCTTCCAACTTCAAATCTCACAACACAGATGTGTTTTCCGGGCTCTGCTTATTTTTTACCTAACTAACTCCCCTCCTTAATTCCAAGGAGCTCTGTTGGGCTATACATAGCTGCATGTGCTGGTTAAAGTATGCATATATTTAAGCTTTGAATTGTATCATATATTGTGGATGTTTATTTCCCTGATGCTGTTTTAGCTGATGTATTCCCTTTATTATTTTTCTTTGCCTTTTTGTTTTGTAGTTTTTAGTCCAAGAACAGCATGCACACACTCTAGAAAGGGGTGCTGTAAATATCTTGTTGAATGGTGGTGGTTGAAATCATCTGTATGAAACTGAAATCGTCATAAGCTCTTGTTTGTTTCTTGCCAACAGAATAACTACACTGCAGCATTCAGAGATGTGTCATGTGGAAGGGCCTACATGGCTTTATGAGAGAAATGAACAGTTGTGTTCCCCTTCAAATGCCATGTTTCTGAACACTAGTCTTAATGGTCACAGCCTGATTATATTCAAGTATATAATTTATTTACTGTTGTTTTTGTTTATATTTTAAAACGTATTATTTCCCATTATAGTTGATGCAGATGGATGTTCTTTTTTCCTCCCCTTACTGCTCACTTGGCAGATTTGAAATGCCACCCTGTCACTGTTTTTAATCTGTCCCCGGCCCTTCTAAATTTCCAAAGGAGACATTTTTGATGGAAGTTGTTTTTTGACTTTCTTGTACACACTTGTTAGAGTCGCAGCCTGATATGGTGATCTGATTCTAATTTGTATCGGGACACATTCATAAACAGCATGTCCTGCTGCTGTCATGTCTATTTTGGATCACAGAAAGATTTATCAGCTTTTGTTTAGATGCAGTTCGGGTGGATATGAGGTAAATAAAATGTACTTGTTTATTACTCGTGGTTCATCTCCTTCCTTGATGAGATTCATTACATAATCTACATGAGCACAATTTGACATTGGAAATTGCTTTTTAGATAAGGTTGATCTTTTAACAGTTGAAAACATTTCTAAGCATAGTTAACGGTAGTTGCACACTTCGGATGTCTAGGTGAACAAGATAGTATTGCAACTGAAAACAATGGGGTTGTCTCGAGATATTTTTTAATCTGAAACTTGCATATTATTAAACAAATGGACAAGATTCATAAGTATTAAAATTTTCAGATGCAAATTTATATTTCAGTCCTATGTTGCAACAACAATTATTTGTATTTACTTAGTAATCAGAGAAAACGTAGAAAGTATTCAAAGTACACCCATTTTCTACTTTATATTCACTTTAAATAGTTCTATAATTTAGCTTGTCTGCTTTATTCCCAGTTTCTAACCAATCTAAAAGGATCCTAATGTTAAAGTAAATAATAAGTAGCACCACTAAAAGAATAGCCATAGCCTACTAATGTAGAGTTGGACATTTAAAGTTTTAATTAAATTATAATATAAATGTATTTCGAATCATTAATCGAAAGCATTTAGTATAGAGAGTATGACCATGTTCAATTCATAAAAAGAACATTACGATGATTAATAAAGTTCCTATTCCCTATTAATGTTTTTTAATTTTAGTAGTGTAATTTAATTAGTATTATACAACAGCTTTGGGAGGGTTCTTGCTTCGAGCTGAATAACTATGCGCGCAAATTACGCATTGCTTATATATTTGGGGCTCGTCTGCCCAACGAGAGGAATTTCCCAGAATGCACTTGTCATTACCTAAGAAGTACACAGTCGTGTCGCTGTTTGACAAATGCTCTGCTCTAACAGCGGCCCCCCTTCATTTTCTATTCAGCTGGTCTACTCGGTTTTAACGCTATTTCTGCTTTCTGGTACGTCTAACTTCTTATTATATGTTTATATTGTTTATTACGCACTTTTTAAGTAACTTTAACATGGGCAACAGTGTCTCTATAACTACGCGCTGAATGTAACACAACACCGTTATACTTTACTGTCAGTTTAAAATTGACGCAGTTGAAATGTATGACATATGTACGCGTTGGTTACGCGGTTTCATGCTTATATTTTAATATGAAAGAATATTACGTAAATAACCACAGCGAATTGTCCTGTCTCCTTATGAAGTATATCAGCTACACTTTGTTATTACTATGTATATACTATGTATCCTCC